>NW_008626133.1:0-17567 GCF_000691845.1 Merops nubicus
CAGGGACATCTGCAACTAGAGCAGGTAATGAAAGCCAGTAAGTTCTAGTGCAGATGCCTTAAAGTTTCTGCTGTGAACATTCTTAGATAATATTCAAGTAGGAGACAGACAGTGAATCACACTCTGTGCATTTCAAGAGTTGACCTGACTGAAAAAATGTTTCTTTCATTATATTGTGCAGTAAAATTAAATATATATAATTATTCATGGAAACAACTGTAGGTGGGACAGCTGTAAAGTAATTTCAGGAGAAAAAAAAAAGTCACCTCCTGCTACAACAGAATCTCAGGTTTGAAGAGCTGTGCAAGAGCCCTGTGATACTGAGTGACTAGGAAAATATGTAAGAAATATTAACTCTCATAAACAAACACAGAATTGGAGTTTGGTGGTTTTTTGAAGAGGAAACATTCAGAGAAAACGAGTACAAAACCAGAAGATATACTTCTAGAAAAATCCTTATAAATACCCCTAAGGAGGGATTCAATAAGACTAAAAAGCAGCAATATATAAAGTGAATCATTATCCACGACTTCTCAGTAAAAGACCAAAAAAATCCAGCAAGAACCTGACTGCAAAAAGGAAAAAAGCCACAGGGTATTGAATGCACAACTCCACTATGAACAGCACAACAATTTCAAAAGAGTACCTAGATAAAGAGCAGTCCAGCAAAAACCAGTAACAGAAGTAACAACTAGCTCAAAAATTTCCAGGCATCAAACTGCCACAGGCTCAGAGTACATGATGCTTGTTCTGTTGTTAATGTTCTTCTCTACCAAGAGCATTCATTAGTCAAGGAAATGAAATTCAATTGATGGACCTTTAATCTGACTCATTCTGATGTTCTTGAGATCTTTTACCTCTGGAACTATTACTACAACAGCAACAGATAGAACTTAACAAAATTGAAGAGCAAGATACTCAATCTATGGTCTACAAGCTACTTATAACCCACAGAACCCACTGAGCTTGAAGCCTGTTCCAAATATTTCTCATTCTGTCCCTCAAGATCTCCTTATTGCAAGAAAAATGGGAGCAAACTGCACAAAATGTTGTAGCAGTAGCAGTCCTCAGCATGGAAGTTTTCCTTCCTAACTGACTTCTATATACAAAGGTTGGAATGAACAAGCAGTTAACTCAAACATGCCACCTATCACTCACCCAAAACAATCCTACAAGTCAATGCCACCACGTGGCACCCACCTCTCTGTGCCCCCTTGCTGGAATGAGTCAGGCAGCCTGGCTGAAGAAAGGGAACACCACTTGTGTGCATAATAACAATAAAATAGGGAAAAAAATCCAAATCTGTACAGAGAGCTCTAATTTTACTAAAGAGACCTGCTAAGATTGCAGCATTATTACTATAGTTTCCTTTAAAAAAAAACAAAACAGACTCTTACCTTTTCCCCATTAACTGAAACACTGAGGATTCCAATGCTGACCTCCAGCCACCGCTGGGTGGGGTTGTAGATGCTAAGAACCGTCTGTGAGGCAATTCCCACACAACAGGCATTAGGGAACTTCAGTTCTTCTGGCACTTTTGTGTGTCCTTTGGAAATAAAAAAAAAAAAGCATCCAGAAGTAAAAGCACTCTGGCTGCCACCATGTCAAGGTTACAAACATTTGACAAATGCTTCAGGGCAAGGAAACGTTTGACTCAAACAGATTTCATAGGAATGTTTTCCACAAGCCTGACACTCAGAATTTCAGTCAATTGTTTCTAACCTGCATCTTTCTTGAGAGTCCTAGTGTCACAAACACACACACTTATGGACATCCCATGCAAAGACTAACCCAGAGAGCATATATATACACACACGTTACATAAAATAAATCTCAGTGTTCACAATTTAATCATTATTACCCCAACTCAAAAAATCTGAATATCAGTATTACAACATCTTTAGAACATTAACACCAACCATCAAACAAGATTTTTTTACCACAGTGGAACTGTTACCTAAAAAAAAGTGTTCAGACATTTTTCCTACAGCAAAAGTGAGTACTTCTAGAGAAGATTTTTGCTGTAAAAGCATGGCCATGAACAGTTTGCACCAAATCAAAAAGAAATGTTTTACTCCCAGGAAGTCTTTACTTCTAAAATATTCAAAAGAATTCTTTCAGAGGAATTGCAATGTTATAATGACTACTCAGAACTCAAATGGGGGTAATGGTTCTCTGGCACACCAAGAATCAGTCTTCATCCCATCCAGAGAACCATCAATGGGTAGTCATGTCAAACCTAAAACCATTCAAAAAGTCAAATCCAAATGTCATTTGACTTCTCAGAGACACAAAAAATCATCTGAAGTGGTTTTAGTTACCCAAGCAACAAGTTTTCTTTTTAAGCCACACACTCTTAGCCCCCTCCAAAAAAGAAAATTTAGTACAAGTATGAAGGTGGAAATATAAACTGAGACTAGTCAGACTAGACTGGAAATTAAGTGCAAAAACTCAAGTTTGCCCAAAATGAGGCTTAGAACACAGATCTGCAAAGCTCAAAAACATGTACAAAACCCTGCAAATCATATGTATTAAAAAAAAACAGTAAGATTGCTCAAATTTTACTGTTTTAAAATGTACTAACAAGGTCAATTATTTAGAACAGTCAATAAACAGAAAATAACCTATAAACTGTCACAAATTCATCCCTTGAACCCTAGTAGCTTTTCATTTTGTCTGAAAGAATTAGCCAGGAAAAAGAAGTATAGCAAAAAACAGCTGAAGAGATCTTAGGTTAAAAGCAGTCTTGAAAATGAAACACTGATTTGCACTCAGAGCAAAGTTAAGATACAGAGAAGCAGCAGGAGGTACAGCAGAGGGCACTTGGCAGTTTCCAAGTCAGGCTGGAGACAGAAGCATCATCTACTGTCCAAAGACAACTGCATCCCCAGAGCATGGCTTGTCTTGCTGAGCATGAACTGCAGCTAGGCTCTCTCCTCCTATGAAAGGCAGGTCTAGATCCTTAAAATAAGCACAAATGCACTGAAACTGTCAAAGAAATTTCTCTAGATTATGAAAGTTATTTTAAGGCTATTAAGGAGACCATGAGAATAGACACTGAATTCAAGGAACATCATTAAATAAAAAAATCAGTTTCTAAAAAAAAAAAAAAAACACAAAAAAAACCAACAAAACTTGCATAAAGGATAATTGTGGTTACACTTGTGTTCAAGTCCAGGCTGGATGGGACTTTGAGCAACATGGTCTAGTGGGAGCTCTCCCTGCCCATGACAGGGGGGCTGGAACTAAGTGATCTTTGAGGTCGCTCCCAACCCAAACTCTTCTATGATTCTATAGCATCAACTTGTCCAAAGTTATATTTTAAATACACTCTAAAAAACACACTTACCAATACCAGGTGACTTTGGCAACTCCCACTCATTTCTACCAGATCCAAGAGGTTGTCCAGTGCATGATTTCATATTTAAGACATCCTTGTTCCAGGAAGTAGAGTGGCTGCAGCTTTGCTTTGTAATCCAGAAAGAGCCAGGACCAATATTTGGACCTAAAGGAATTCCAACCAGAAGTGGATTCTCAACGTGTCCTGCTGGGATACCAGAACAAGGAACCCCTGCTGGAAGAGCAAAACCTGTGGAGCTGCAGCCATGCAACTGAGACAAAACTGTGTTTGTAGTCGATGGGATATTTCCCAGATGCTGTTGTGCAAATGGGGGCATTGCAAGAGAATGTCCTGTAAGCAACATGGGAACAGAGGAAGAAACTGTTTGACTCTCAGAGGTGGTGACATGGGATTTAAAGCTTGGATTCGGGACGTGTGGCTCAGCAGATGAGTTTTGACTGAATGGCACGTGAGTGCTCAGCCCAGGGTACAGGGGTGACACGTTCCAGGATGGCAGCCCCTGTCTCTGTGCTCTGCTCACTGGGTCACACCGTGCTCCCTGCGCACCAGCGAGCGGCTGAAACGTGGAGGGTTCCCCTGGCAAAGCTGATGGAACACGGCCTCGCTCCCTGTCACTGGCTGCTGCACTTGAAGGAACAGTCCCAAGCTGCTTCTCATTCTTTGGAGAACCCTCTTTGGACGGTTCCTGACCCAGTACATCATCAAGTTTCCTTTGGAGGCCTGTGAGCTCATCAGCTGGTTTCAGGTCACTGTCAGGCAGTGCTTCCCTCCTGTTTCCCTGGGCCGAGTGCTGCTCGGGGTTCTCCCTGGGCTGCTCCTGCGAAGGTGTGGGGCTGGCGCGAACGATGGTCGTGCTGAGCTCACTGCCCTTCTCATCCTGCCACACAGGGACAACAGGCAGCAAGACTGAGTTTAGAAGAGCAGATAGGGGACATCACACTTAGCAACAAAACTGTGGAGGAACTTTCCCAGAGCCCCTGTTGCTTGGAGCCTGGCTGGGCAGTGCTCTGCCGGTAGCAAGTAACTGCTGTTGCATCACCTCCCCCCAGCCCCACCGCTTATTAAACCGTGCTGATCTCAACCCACAGGTCCCCCACCCTCTTGTCTTTCCAGTTCTCTCCTCCATCCCATTGTGGGGGAGTGAGTGAGCAGTTTGGGGTGGGGAGGCTCAGCCACCACATGAAGAATTAACACCAGAATAATGCTCAGTTCTCTGAAGCTACCCCTGACTAAAAGTTTCCACAGGCCCAGGAAATGTTTTGCTTCCTATGATTTTATACAGTCATTCTCTAGGGAAGTTACTATAAAAAAAACACAAACCACACCACAACAAAAACACACACACACAAATGAAGCAGATGCCCGAACTCACTGACAGGTTCACTAACATCATTATGATGTGAGCTACACAACAGGAATAAGGAGTATCTACTGCATAAAGCAACTGCTCAGCTTAAGTAAATAGGACTTGAGAGGCAGGTAGAGGAACACAAAAGAAGGGGAAAGAACAATAAAAAGCCTGTTCAAATTGTTGTAGAAACTAAACTGTAAGTTAGAATCCTTTAAAAAGGGCACTCAGGGTGGCTGCCTGAGGTGAGCTGGCTCACCAGGTCACATCAACCAAACAAAAATAAAAAATACCTTTTAAAAGTCATGCAGCTTTGGCAACCTGACCTGAGTGTTAACAGGAGAGGGCACCACTCCTTACATAGATTGTGCCATAGGAAGTGTTCAGATCTGAAGATAACACCAATACTAACGTATTGGTTTGGGAGTGAGGGGGAAGGGGTTGTTTTGTTTGATTTAAAAGACGGGAATTAACACATACAGCTCAATGTTTTCTTACCCAGTATGTGTCTGGGTTATGTATCCCAGCTGAGTTCTTCAGGGTAGTGTCAGAGGCAGAGACATAGGTTAATCTGCTCAGGCTAGGACTGGAGTAGACTGACTGAGGCAGCACGTTCTCTCTGCAAGAAGATTCCTGATAATTTGATGTGCAAGTAAAGTCAGCTTCAGACCTGAAAAATGAAGTATGTTAGTATTAGAATATATTCCTAATGCTACCCTCAAGAAAATCCATGCTACACATTAGCTATAGTATTATGAAAGTCAGCTTAGCCATTCTGGTTGGCAGTCAGCAGAAAGGAGAAACCAGCTCTCAATCTTTACAAGTTCTGGCTTTGATGTACATAAAACTCATTTGCATTGGTTATAAATCCATAAGAGAAAGCATCAGCTCCACAACTGAACTCGGGTAACACCACAACAATTTATTAAAAGAAAAAAGGAGAATCAATATAACTTGTATCTAACTAGATGGGAGAATGTCAAATGAAGTCAAGGTCAGGGTTGACAGGGCTCTGGGCAACCTGACCTAGGTAGAGAGGTCTCTACTTGAGTAGGGAAGTTGGACCAGATGACCTCTAGAGGTCCCTTCCAGCCTAAAACATTTTGATTCTATAAAATGCTAATGTCTCTATTACACCTTCAGAAAAATACACACACCTCTGCACATTTGAACTCCAGAGAAATGCCAGCCAGCGACTCCAGTATCATGTACAACACATGAACTAGAGTTAAGTACCAGTGAACTTAACAGTTCAGGTAGAGAATCATAGAGCAGTTTGGGTTGGAAAGGACCTTAAAGATCACCTAGTTCCAACACTCCTGCCATGGGCAGGGACATCTCCCACTAGACCAGCATGTTCCTTGCCCCATCCAACCTCACCTTGAACATACTCAGTGAGGAAGCATCCATAACTTCCCTGGGCAACCTGGTGTCTCACCACCCTCACAGTGAAAAACTTCTTCCTAATTTCCTATTGAAAACTCCCCTCTTCCAGTTGGAGCACATTATCCCTTGTCCTGTCACTACAAGACCTCATTAAAAGTCCCTCCCCAGGTTTCTTGTAGGCCACAGAAATCAGCTGTCTCCTTGTTTTACAGGAACATACACGGCCATTGATTACTGGCCACATCTGTAAGTTTAAGACTACACCATCAGCTTAGTTGTAATCTTATAGCTTGTATGACACTTACTGTTCTAGGAGCTCATTTTAAAAACCACTGTCCTTTCAGCTGCTAAGAAAGCTTAAGCCTTAGACACAAACTGCACTATCAAAATCTGAAGTGATCAAAAGCAATACACATACTTCTGCCCATCCTCTCACAACAAGCAGTGGAAAGAATCAGAGAACCAAACTGACTGAAAAATGTTTGAAACCCCACAGCTTCATTGGTCTATACAACATCAAGCTTTGTTATCATATCTGTTATCTGTTAATTAACAGCATAAACAACTATTTGTAACAGAGCAGTTACACTAGAACAGCAATTAATCAATATGGGATTTTATAGCTCTGACAAGACAAAGTTTTATGTATCTGATGTATCTGGCCAGCCAACAGCCTGAATGTTTTGTATTCTTGCATTACTGGGTAATCCTGGGCAGAAACAGCAATGTTCCTACCCAGCATCAGTCTCATCAGGACAGTGAGGAAAATAAGAAGTCAAGACTTTCTTAAGACTGCTTCCTCATAAATGTAATAAAAAGCAAACAAAGCTTAGTCTAAGAATGAAGTCTTAACCTAATAAAGATCATCTATAAACTGAGATCAAGGACAGCATTCAAACTAAAACTTGATCCCTCAAAAACATCCTTAACCCTTAACAAAATATTCTTATAGTCTGCAACAAGAAATTTACCCTGAGAATGCTGTGCCGGAAGTCTCGCTAGGAGACGAGTGAATTAGTGGTGAGGTTGAAGGTCTGAAGCTGCACTGCTCATCCTCCAGAGGCTGCAAGGCACAGTCAGGTTTACAGTCTGGTAAAGAAACAGAATTTAATAATATTTATTCAGGCATAGTGAACAAGCCTACCACCAAGAAAAGCCTTTTCAACAGTTGGTTATATTTATATAGGTTTACTTACCAGTACTACTCTGGGACGTTGGGGAGAGCTGCTCAAAAGTTACATGTTTTGCACTCCCACCACAAGCAGCACTGGCATCTTTGTTTCCCTTCTCCGTGTTTGCATTTTGCTTCTTTTCCCCATTGCTCAATTTCTGTGTAGGCTTTGCTTTTGTAGGACTCAATGAGACGTATTTACTAGGTTGCATGGCAGGTTTTAAGTTGGCAAGTGACAGAGTATGTCCTGTACTCCTCTCCACCAAATCATTATGTGGCTCAGGAACAGTATTTGTTGCTTGGCCTACTGTTTCTGTCTCTTCACTGATGGAACATCTGCTGGTGAGATCACTGTTCTGGTAAGCAAGCAGACTGTTATGTGCCACTTCCCTGTCTGCAGCTGAAGGAATTCCACACATCTGTGCTTCATTTCCAGCAGGTGAGGCCTGGCTACTGAGAGTATCTGATCTGAGATCAGTATGCACTGACTGTAAGTGTTTACTGTTTCCTAAATCTGACAACTTTGTTGAATATTTAACACTGTTTGCAGTTACGTCCTCATGGCTGGGAACACCAAACAGATTAGAGAAATTCTGAATGTCACTTTCCTCATTAAAATAACTCAGAAATCGCTTCACTCTTTCTTGCTGCTTGCTCTGTTTATTGATCAAGTCTTCTGCAAGAGCATCCTTACTTTTACCTGTGCCCAGGAAAGAGGTATCAGGCAGGAGGTTCTGGACAGAGGCTTCATGTTTCACAACACTCTCGTAGTCGCTTTCATGTCCGATCTCGTCGGTTTTTTTAAGGTATTTTTCCAAATCAAATGCACAATTTTCCACATTGCTGGCTGACATCTGATGAGCAGAAAGTTCCACCTCTTTAGCAACTCCAGGAAGGAGACATGGTTTTTTACTCTTATTGGAGAGTGCCATCATCATGGCAGCCAGCTGGGAAGGCTCAGCGCTGGCGGAGGCGTTGGCAATGGCAGATGCAATCGTGCTGATGCTCAGGACAGAGTCAGAATGATTTGGTAGCTTGTCTTCCAACTTCCCTTTAGCAATTCCACCCTACAACGACCCAAAAGCAGGTAAGCACCAAATTAAGACATTTTTGTGGAGTGTTGTTTGCTTTAATATTACCATATACTAAAATGCAAAATAATATTAACATTTCTAGTTGTCACATTTTAGTCACTTGTCGAGAGCACTGCAATAGGCATCGTGTAAGCACCAAATTAAGACATTTTTGTGGAGTGTTGTTTGCTTTAACATTACCATATACTAAAATGCAAAATATTAACATTTCTAGTTGTCACATTTTAGTCACTTGTTTAGAGCACTGCAATAGGCATCGTTCTCACTGCCCTGATTTAAGTCTACTCCATGAAGTGGTTTTTTTTTTTTTTAAGATTAGATTGGCTGCCAGGAAGCCTCAGTTTCTGTGAAACTTTTGAAATCCTAAAATGCCTGAATTCACTTGGAAAAACTAGGATTAAAACCCAATGGGGAAGAAAGAGGAAAGACCAATTTCACCCTGTTTTCCTAATTAACTTGAAATCATCTGCCTCTCTACTCTGGGAAGACAAAGGTATTGCCACAGTTCTATCTCTTCTGATTTCCTCCATAGTTTTCACACTGGCTGAACTCTGTTCCCATTTCCTCCATAGTTTTCACACTGGCTGTTCTTCACCAAGGGCATGGAATAAGTAAGCAGTCATGTCCACACAACAGTATCTCCCCACCTCTCTTAGCTAAACATATATTCAGGAATAAAAAAAAAAACACACCTGTCCTCTTGTAGGTGTGCAGGCAGGTCTGCACAACACCCTCATGAAGTATGGAGTAGATAAGTAGACTGGACTGAAAACTGGCTGAACAACCAAAGTCCTCAACTTCTGGGTCCTGCACTTGGGTCACAATAACCCCAGGCTATGCTCCAGGCTGGGAGAAGAGTGTCTGGAAACTGCCTGGCAGAAAAGGACCTACAACTTGCTGGTGGCCAGCCAGATGAACATGAGCCAGCAGGGTGCTCAGGTGGCCAAGAATGCCACCAGCATCCTGGCCTGGATCCAAACTAGTGTGGCCAGCAGAGGTAGGGAAGGGATCACACCCCTGGACTCAGCACTGAGGAGGCACAGCTTGAGCCCTGGGGTCAGGACTTGATGATCTCAGAGGTCTTTTCCAGCCTTAAAGATTCTAGGATCCAGAGGGTTGTGACCAGCAGCACAGAGTCCAGCAGAAGGCCAGCCATTCCCTAGTGGAATACCCAGGGATAAAAATGGGGCCCAGTACTGTTCAACATCACCTTTAATGGCCTAGATGGGGCAGAGCACCTGCTCAGAAAGTTCCAATAGCATACACAATTGGGAGATGCAGTTGATACACCAGGAGAGTGGGCTGTCATCCCATGACCTCAACAGGCCAAAGAGATGGGCTGAGAAGAATCTTACGAAGTTCAAAGTGAAACACCAAGGTCAGTACCTGGGGAGGAAGAACCCCATGGCACCCACACAGGCTAGGGACCAACCAGCTGCAGAGCAGCTTGGCAGGAAAGGACATGAGGGTCCTGGCAGACTTCAAGTTGACCGTGAACCAGCAACATGCCCTTGTGGCAAAGAAGGCCAGCATCATCTTGGGCTGCAGTAAGAGTCAACAGGCTTAGGGAGGTCATCCTTCCCCTCTCCTCAGCACTGGTGCAACCACATCTCAAGTGCTGTGTCCAGTTATGGACTCTCCAGCAGAAGAGAGACATGGACATACTGGAGAGAGTCTAGTGAAGGGCCTCAAAGATGAGCAAGAGCTTAGAGCATCTGCCATATGAGGAGAGAGATGGAATTGTTTAGCCTCAAGAAGACAAGGCTCATGAGGAAATCTTCTCAGTGTGGATAAATACCTCATGTGAGAGGAGGGAGGAGTAAAGAAGACCAACCCTTCATGAGGAAATATTCTCAATGTGGATAAATACCTCATGTGTGAGAAGGAGGGAGGAGTAAAGAAGACCAACCCAGACTCCTCTCTGAGGTATCCAGTAAGAAGAAAGGAAGCAACATACACGATTTTAAACATAAGAAATTCCATTTAAAAAATGTTTTCCTTATGTTTAAATGTCAACATAATCAAACATTGGAAGAGGTTACCCAGAGAGGACACAGAGACTAGAGAGTCTCCCATCCTTGGAGATATTCAAAAAGTGACCAGACCTCAATCAACCTGCTCTATTTGACCTGGCTTTGAGTGAGAAGGGGAGGACAAGATGATCTCCAGCAGTGCTCCCTGACCTCAACCATACTGTGATTTTTCTGTTTGAGAATATTTTAGCATCCACATCAGACTGAAGATGACCTAAACTTACACCAATTGAGGGTAGGGTAGATTAGAATCTGGATGTGTTATCAAAACCCAAAATCACTCATTTTGTACCCAGACCAATAGGGATAAGGATAAATTAGAAAGAAAAGCAATGAAGACATTACAGAGTCAGAAGAACAGTCCAACCAGTCCTGCTGCATTTAAGTCTGCAGCTTTCATAATTTCATCAGCTAAACTAAATCCAGCTTGCTGGCTACTGATTCCTTTCAGTAACCACACAGGAGAAGGGCTGTTCCTGTACCTGAATGGGTCTCTGGGTGTTCTGCCTGAGCAGAAAAAAAACATGGCAGGTTAAGGCAGAGAAGCTAAGTGTCTAGGACCACCCAACTGAAAATATACCTCTCTCAGATTTACATCACATCAATATTTTTTTTAATTTTATCAACTAAAAGACTTTATTCACATACTAAAGACAAGTTGTTTCATTTTTTTTTAAAAAAAAAAAAAGGGGAAGACATAGCTGAAATTCAGCAACTTGATTGCAGAAGATCAAAAGCCTAGGAATCTCTGTAAAACTGTGGGCTGGCAGACCAAGCAACTCCAAAAGAGAGGTAGGGAGAAAAAAGAAAATGAGGTGGTCACAGTAACAGGTGACTCACTACAGGATCATGGTGTTCTAAGGAAACCATCCTGACAGTGGCACCTGCTAGGATTCAAATGATCAATAAAAATAAAAAGGAGTGAGCTGATACCAAAGTCCAAATTCAGCCATATTCAAAGAAACAAAAATAACTGGAGTTATCTGAATTTTGTTCAAGCTCATAGTTGCACTTAACAGAAGAAAAACACAAGAGAAATACCTTTGCTTTACTTTTGGTAGCAGCTTCTGCATTAATGCTTTTACATATTCCAGCTGCAGTATCCACTCCATTCCATGCACCTTCACAGCTGGTAGAATTTGCATCTTCCTTTGTTTGTGCTTCTGCACCATCTAAGAACAAAGAAAAAGACAGGGAATTCATTTACAGTAAGTAAACTGTCTAAACACCAGCACAAGAAAGATATCAACTTGTTGGAGCTGGGCCAGAGGAGGCCACAGAAATGATCCAAGTGCTGGAACCCCTCTGCTGGGAAGGTAGGCTGAGAGAGTTGGGGTTGTTCAGCCTGGAGAACAGAAGGCTCCAGGGAAACCTTCCTGCAGCCTTCCAGTACCTAAAGTGGACCTACAAGAAAGGTGAAGAGGGACTTATCAGGCAACGTAGTGATAGGATGAGAGGTTACAGCTTCAGACCAAAAGAGGGTAGATTTAGATTAGATACCAGAAATCCTTTGCTGAGACTGAGGTAGACAGCAGTGAACTGGTGGGTCTGAACGACTATGTTTTGGAGGGACAGGTACATTTCTGAAACATTCAAACCCACAAATAATCCTCTTGATTAAAACATCAAACCCAAACTAGGAGGTATTGTTGATATGAGATCTAGAGGCTACCATTCCCACAAACCAGTTCCTGCTGGAAAGAAAACATCTGAGCTCCCCAGAACACTAAAACCAACTTTTAAAGACACTCCGATCATTGATAAAACAAATATGAAACAATAAATATCTTTGTTTTGGGGTTTCTAGGGGGAATATTGGGTTCTTTTTTATTGTCTTTTTGGTTTGTTTGGGTTGTTTGAGGGTTTTTTTTTTTCATTAATTCTGTTCTTACAGCAGATAGTTGGGGTTTGGACATACTTCATATTTCAAGTAAGACCCTCCTCAGGTTGCTGACCGCTCAGCTGCCTCTCCATTTGCTACTCCTTAAGCAGG
The DNA here is from genome assembly GCF_000691845.1 of Merops nubicus. Classification (NCBI taxonomy): domain Eukaryota; kingdom Metazoa; phylum Chordata; class Aves; order Coraciiformes; family Meropidae; genus Merops; species Merops nubicus. Next base: position 12,387 of record NW_008626133.1, read on the forward strand.
CAAGACCCATCAGAAATATTTGCAAGGTCCCAGCATGAGGTAAATTACAGCTGTAAAGCCATTTCAAGGAGGTGAGCTCCAGAAAAGCCTGGTGGGCATTTCTCACCAACACAAAAAAGTGTTTAATCACTGCAGTGCCTGCACAAGCAGGTTCACCAAGACTGAGGTTGCCACGGTTCTACTAAAAGCAGTAGAGATGCTTCAAAAGAAATTCATCCTTTCCTAAACATACCTTATTAAGTTGATAGGCTAGATACACATGAAAACAAGTGCTACAATATTTACACATCACATTTTGGAGGAATGTCCTGTAGTATTACTCTAAGTTAAGCAAATATCATGGCATTGTAGCTTTGGTTTTTTAAAGATGACAAGAAAGAACTCAGACTATGTTTTCATGCACACACTGTCAGCTCAGCTAGAACTCAGGCTGTTTTCCTTCTTCCCTATATCCTTATACCTAAATGAGCAAATGTACCAATTTTCTGGGGTTTGGGCAATACAGCTTTTTCAACAAGAAGACTCTGAATAGACTTGAATTAGTACAAGACATTCTGGTAGTGATCTAATATCTGGAAATGCTGAAATTAGATTAGTACTTAGTACTAGAATTTTCTGTCTTGTAAGCATTTAGGTTATGTTTTTCTGGGGGAAGGAAGGGAGGAAGAGGAGGCTCAACAGCAAAAAAGATATCTGGTGAATTAAAACTAGAGTTTATCTATCACGGATTGCTCTTACTAGTCTTCAATAGCTGTATACAAGGAATTGTTAACTACTATTACATCCACTGCCTAGGGCTGACCCTTCTGTTCTGTACTTACCTGGAAACACCTCAGACAGCTGTGAAATCTCCTGGCCAGCATCACCTCCTGATGGATCAGATTGCCTCAGCAAAGCAACAGGTTGCCTTTTCTTTGGAGATGTAATATAGTAACCAAAGGATGGCTATTAAAAAAAGAAAAAAATTACCCCACAATACAGCATGATAGATTCAATCATTAATACACAGCTTCAGTGGGCTTGCAAAGCAGCTTCAGCCACAAGTGCCTCCCCAGTTGGTGTTGTACCACTGAGAAATAACACAAGCCTCCCACCATTGGAAATGCCTAATCCAAATACTTCCAATTTATACATAAAATAGGCTAACAACTTATTTCTACTGGTTAGATAAAAGAAAGTAAACATGCTGTCACCTCCTCTGCCTGGAAGCACGCTCTGCTGCTCAACCTCTGACCACAGCAGGACAGAACAGGCCAATTCTGCTAGAAGTAGTGCTGCCTGTTGCAGTTCTCATCCTTCCCTTGGGCCCTACCACGAACGCAGCTCAGTACGTACCCGCTTCACATCGCTGCCTCCACCAAGGCACCCCAGGGCCTCAGACCTCTGACCAAAGAACTCCCCCAAGGACAGGCGGAGGTAACTGGCATCCTTCTCCACGTCAGCTGACCTCAGCAGAGCACAGCTATTGGCAGATCTCCAGGAAGTCTCTGCTAACTCTGACACATTCAGAATGTCTTTTCCCACCTGCAGATGAAGAGACGTCAGAAGTTGTAACTTGAAAATAAAAGAAAGAGTGATTCTGTTTGCCTGGAGATAATCAGTTACCTGCAGGAGTTTGTGTGTCTTCTCAAATTCTTCCTGGTCTTGTGCAATCATAGCTGCTGCTTCAGCTTCAAACCAAGGAGAACATTTATTAAAATAGGGCATAAGTCTTTAAGTGCTGTCATGACTATTTCAATAGAATCATAGAATGCTTTGGGTTGGAAGGGATCTCTAAAGGTCTTCTAGTCTAACCCCATGGTAGTGAGCAGGGACATCTGCAACTAAAGCAGGCTGGCAGAGCCCCATCCAACCCCACCTGGCATGTCTCCAGGGATGGGGCCTCCACCAGTTCTCTGGGCAACCTGTTCCAGTGTTTCACCACCCTCACAGTAAAGAACTTCTTCCTAAGCTTTCTTCTAGGCCCCTTTTAAGTACTGGAAGGCTGCAGGGTGGTCTCCCCAGAGCCTTCTGTTCTCCAGGCTGAACAACCCCAAATATCTCAGCCTGGCCTCACAGAAGAGGTGCTCCAGCCCTCAGATCATTTTTGTGGCCCTCCTCTGGCCCCACTCCAAGAGGTCCCTATTGCTCCTGTGTTGAGGGCTCCAGAGCTGGACACAGCACTCCAGCTGAGGCCTCAGCAAAGCAGAGTAGAGGGGCACATTCACCTCTCTTCATCTGCTGGCCACGTTTCTTCTGATGGAGTCCAGTGCATGATTGGCCTTCTGGGCTGTGAGCATGCATTGTTGGCTCCTGTCCAGCTTTCTGCCCACCAGCACCCTCACTCTGGGCTGCTCTCCAGCCCTTCATCCCCCAGCCTCTGCTGATACCAGGTGTTGCCCTGACCCAGGTGCAGGACCTTGCACTTGGCCTTGAACCTCATGGGATTCACATGGGCCCACTTCTCAAACTTGTCCAGGTCCCTCCAGATGACCTCCCTTCCTTCCAGCATGCTGACCATACAACTCAGGTTGTTGTCATCTGCAAACCTGCTGGGGGTGCCCTTGATCCCACTGGCTGTGTCACTGATGAAGACATTAAACAGCACTGGTCCTAGCACAGACTCCTCAGGGGCAGCATTTGCCACCCGTCTCCATCTGGGTATCAGTGCATTGAGCACTACCCTCTAATGATGCAAAATTACACCCAAACTCAATTTTGAGGGACAGATATTGCAATATTCAATTTGACATCTGAGACAAGTTTGGGACACACTAAGAGTTATTTCTTCCTGTTATGTGAGAGAAGTTCATAGCACTGCAGAGAGAGGCAAACTAGCAGCCAGAAAAATGCTAACTGCACTGAATCTGTGAGGACATGTCTTCTGCCACATGAAAAGGTCTGCCCATCAGATCAAGTGCAGAATTGCTAAAAAAAAAAAACATCAGGTAGAAAAAAGCTAAAAAAAAAAGCTTGTTCCAGCAGAAAACCACTGCAGTGTTGAGAAAAAGAAAACCCACACTATTTCAATCATTTAGTCCTGTTTAACCACTCACCCAAAATAAACAATTCTAGACAGCAGCATCTGCAGCATTTTCTTTGAAAGAAAGAAGAACCTTGAGTGGGCTGTGGACAACTTTAGAATACATTAGCCCACCCATATATCAGCCTTAGAAACTAGAAGCAGCCAGGAGAAATCCTGTTGGATGGAAAAACAGATGGCATCTTGGTGCTAAGGAATCAATTTTTCTACAGCACTACACACATTATCCAAACCCTTCTGGCTTGGATAACACAGACACTGTCGTGAAGTTCAGTCTGAGACGGCTTAACACTGCTACAGATAACACTACTACAGATAACAGATAACACCATTACAGATAACAGCCAAATAAAAAGGAAAGATTACATACATCCAGTAATGAACTCCTCATTTATTTTATCATCTTCAGACAGATTTAAATCTTGTTCTTCATCAAATGAAGTATAATATGCAAGATCAGTCACCCACTTGCCCTCTTCATTTTGGTAGACAACGCTGTGTGGTAAATCACCTGAAAGACAGATCAGATACTACACTGTTGATTAAAATAAAAAGGAATATGTCAAAGTCTCTTAAGTTTAGATTAAGGAGTTCACTTGCCAGAAGTCAGCAACAAGTCGCAAAAAGTACAACTCAGTTTTCTTCAGCTGCAAGTTTAAACTAGTTTCATCATCAAATAACTAAGTGCAATCATAAAAATCAAAGAATGGTTTGGGTTAGAAGGGACCTTAAAGATCATCTAGTTCCAACCCCCCTCCAGTGACTCCTCCCACTAGAGCAGGTTGCTCAGAGCCCCATCCAACCTGGGCTTGAACACATCCAGGGATGGGGTATCCACAACTTCCCTGGTCAATCTGTTCCAGTGCTTCACCATCCTTCTAGTGAAGAACTTTGCCTAATTTCTCATGTAAATCTCCCCTCTTCCCATTTGAAGCCATTACCTCTCATCCTATTGCTCCAAGCCCCCACAAAAAGTCCTTCCCCAGCTTTCTTGTAGACCCCCTTCAGATACTGAAGGCCACAAGAAGGTCTCCCCACAAAATACAACTGTCAGTATTTTTTAAAATGAAAGTAAGTCAAAACCCATTCATGCTAAATTGGCTTTTTGGGGGTTTTTTTTTGTGAACTAGCACAACTAAAAATACATAGTTTACAATTTTCTTTTTTCCATGCAACAGAATCCAGTCACAAATGTATAGATACTCATGCTAAATTGGCTTTTTTGGGTTTTTATTTGTTTTTTTTTGTGAACTAGCACAACTGAAGAAAAAATACATAGTTTACAATTTTCTTTTTTCCATGCAACAGAATCCAGTCACAAATGTATAGATGAGTTATACCTCTAGCAACCTACCTTTGTCTGTTGTAGCTAAACTTATGTTCTCACAGCTGTCTGTGGTTGGAGAGAGGTAAGTATCAGGAAGACCAACTTCACATTCAGGTGCATCTGTCCGAGGTGCATCCGCACCAACAACTTCAGAAGTGGGGTAGTGCCCCAAAAATCCTCTTGCTGTGTGTAGCACTTCAGGATCAGAAGCAGCAGCCTGACACTCAGAGGACTGCATTTCTTGCTTTGAAAGGACATTTGAGACATCAGCTTTATGGCTGTCCATGCCCTGAAGATACAGGGAGCCCAACCGCAGCTCAGCAGCGGCGCGGGAACCTTGCACTTCTCCAGGACCCGTGGAATTCTTAGGGAAACAATCACCATTGGCAAAGTGTCAGAAAGTGTCAGTTATTCCTACTACAACAAACCTAAATGAGGCTTTCGTACCAGTTGCTGTGCTGCTCTGGGCAGCTCTTCTCTTTGCACAGCACTTCCAGTCATCCTCTGACTCTGTGAATCCTCGTCACTGGCATTTCCAGAGTCTGCCCCTGGCACAGCCTGGTGTGTCTCAGGAATCTGAAAGTTCTCCTTCTAAATTAAAAAAATTAAAAATGAAGATTCAGGTTACACTAGAACAGATAGACCAAGATGGGGGGGGGGGGGTTTGAATCTAACAATACAGTTGGTTTTTACAGAGGATTAAATAATCCTCTGGTAAAAAGATTATCATATGTTGGTCACTCATGGGCCACTGCCAGAGGCATCTCCAGTTGCTACCACCACCACCAAGGACAATTCCTGGCTCTGCCAATCCACGCATCTGCCTCTGCGG
>NW_008626133.1:17729-17948 GCF_000691845.1 Merops nubicus
TATTAAATAATCCTCTGGTAAAAAGATTATCATATGTTGGTCACTCATGGGCCATTGCCAGAGGGATCTCCAGTTGCTAGCACCACCACCAAGGACAAGAATTCCTGGCTCTGCCAATCCATGCATCTGCCTCTGAGGACATATGCAGCCTACCACCACCACCAAGGACAATTCCTGGCTCTGCCAATCCACGCATCTGCCTCTGAGGACATATGCAGC
>NW_008626133.1:17994-22259 GCF_000691845.1 Merops nubicus
CCTGTATCTGCTCATTCCCTTTAACAAGGGCACCATGCTACTCCTCATTCTGTTTGACTCGCTGCTGGCTGAGGACTCCAGTCCAACTCAGAACCTGTTGTACTTAGCCCACTACCCATCTACCATGGTGGTGAAGCAGGAACATCTCAAGCAGAGAAGATCTGAAGCTGGAGAGCAGAACAGTGTTATTCTCAATCACCAAACCACCACCTATCCTCTTCTCCCTGCACAGCTGTAGAACAGCAACCAGCAGCCTACACTGACTACTGTTAGAGGGTGAGCACATTGCTTCCCACAGCTTGGAAACTCTGATGTCAGCTGGGAAATTTCTGAAATTTCAGAAGCTACAGTTCACTTAACTGTTTAAATCCATCACACTTGCCCATTCTGGACAAGCAGGCAGCTGCCAGGATCACATCCACTGCTGCAATGCCAAGAAAATGGAAAGACACTTAATCCCTGGAAATATGTCTGTGACAGAGCCAACTGCTGCTGAAAGTCAAACCACGAGCCAGCCAGCTGCTGCTCCATGCTCACCTTTCACACACTGACCAATTATTTCAGAGACTTAACTAGTCTGCTGGAGAAAACAAGTCTCTCTGATGCTATACACTTAATACAACCTTCGGCACCACGATCCAAGATAATAAACCTGTGATCAAAAAGATTTTACCACAAGCTGTATGATAGAGAAGAAGCACCAGGATGTTACTTGAGTAATTACAGAAACAAAAAAAGAAAAAACAGAAATCAGCTGCTGTTAACACCACAACTCTAAGAACAGCAACAAGTTAAACTACTGCAAGTAGTTTTGTCACAGAACCATCAGATTAATCTTAAACAATTCCTACACAGACAATAGGCCCATCTGGACATTACAAGCAAGTTAAAAGTGACAACAAAAGATGGCCTTAGTTTAGGTTTAGCTGACCAGCTTGCTGGGGCTGGAGGGGCCAGGGTAAAGCCACCATTTTATGGGTATGAGCTTTTTTATGGAGCTTTCTCTTTCATCCAAAATTCTTTGCATTCAGAGGCCAGTAATCAAAATAGGAACTATGTCATAGGAAAACAATGGTACCAGTAAAGGCTTCTGCTTAGATACTAATGAAATAATTTCCCTTAGTGGACTTAAAAGGATCCAAAATCTCACTGTCTACAAATATTTTACCACCTCTGACACTATAAAGCACCTGGAGGACACTGAAAGGGAAAGCAAGGTGTATAAGACACATTCACACCTTAAAGCATTCAAGAGAACACCTCAAAGGTACAATAAGTCCAGACCAGCATTAACAAGCCAAAACTCTTAAAAGCAATTTTTCCTTTTCTAATCAGGATTAAGAGATGTTGTATTTAGTCCAGCAGAAAAAGTCCATCTTCAGGAAATACCACTGATGCTGTACTTAGTACAGAGCTGCTTGTCAGGATGCAGAGGAAGGCTGGTGCACAAACTAAAGAGGGGTATGAAGGGCAGGGTTAGACAGGTGGGAAGCCTGAATAGAGACTTCAATAAAGGAGATGCCATCATGGGAAACTCCTCAGTTTTGCTGAAAACCTTCCTGCCTAACACCTCTTGGGCCAGCCACCTACTTACCCAATGCCACCTTATCTCGCAAAGAACAAGATCTTCTGTAACAAGCAGAACAATCAGCTGATAGCTCTGCTCTACAGGGAAGAGGAAAATAAATCCAAAAATAGCTACCTAGCTTCTTCCCATTTTTTGTTTTCCAAGGAAAGCCTTGCAGAAGGAACAGATGTAGTCAGCAGATCATTCAAACTGCTCAGAGATGTATTCGTTATATTTAACATTAAAAAGAATCTTTTGCTATACAGGCTCCCTGTTGGACAGTATTTGGGTTTGTCAGGAAAGAAATAAAACCTAGTTCACCTTGGCAGACAACCCTCAACAACACTACTGTGTTTAGGGGCCAGTGGGCATGCTGAGCTTTGAAACCTAAACCTAGAACTACAAACTCAAAACCTACCTGAAGTAAGGCATTTTCAGAGAGCTTCAGCGCCCTACAGCATTCTGAGAGCTTCTGTACTTCAGAGTCTCCTCTTGTCATTTCTGGCTGCAACAGCTGCTCAAAGTAGGCTTCTAGCTGGTTATCAAAGAACTCTTCATCATCAATGTCATCATCTGTTGAAAGAGAAGAAAATATCCTGTTCAACTTTCATGGATGGTTTAGATTATCTAACATGCCAAAGCAACTCCAGAATTTTAATACATTGAGTCTCACAAGACACTCAGAGAATTACCCTGTTTTTTCCTTAAAATAGTTGAGTCACAGAAACACAATTGTCTTACTCCATGACTAGAGATAGAGCAGAACAAGATGACTCTAAGCCAGCATTTTCCCTCCCAGGCTATCAAGCAACTCATCTGCCTTGACATGATCTATACACCACCACCTTCCAATTAGCAAATCATATATATACTCAGATTTTAAATAAAACACATGTAACATTTTTAAAACCTCACAGAATGTGAATCCAGCATACTTCTATATTTCAATGGCAAAAAAACATTAAGTACTAAGACTAGTACTACTCCCATTTGCCAAGTGAGAAGCTTTCCAAGATACAATTTTTCTCAGCTTGGGGCTGGTTTGTTTTTTTTTTTCCTATTTTGAGGAAGGAAGAGTTTCCAGGACTTGTGATTTGTTGGGGTTTTTTTTTGTTTGTTTGTTTTTTTTAAGACTCAAAAATCAGTCAGCTTTTCAGGGCATGGTTAAATGCACTTCTTAAACTATTGTAAAACATGTTCCAAGAAGTTTGATATCTTTACTTTTTATTCTTTCATCTCCAAAAAACACTACTCCCTTTGTGGTTTTGCTTGTTAAAAAGAAAAAAGCAACATATATACTCAAACAAGCATTTTAAAAACCATTTATAATCTGACACCCGTGTTTTGTTTTCCACATAATTAAAGAAACGTTCAAGTTGCTGGTGATGGTTTAAGAATTAATCATCAATTTTGTCTTTAGGGTACATTTCAATTATTCACCTCAAAAAGGTAATTCTGAAGAATCTTCTCAGTATTTCCTTCTGCCAAAGAGGTCTATGCAATGCTAAGAACACACCAAGAAGTACATACAGACACACACAGGTAAGTCATCATCACTTCTGCACTCCCAGTATCGCCAGCGCCCTGGACAAGGAGCCTGATTGACAGCAGCACATTCAACAGAAGATTTAGGTGAACTGGAAGCTGTGGATGCTCAGCAACCCTGGTATTACAGTAAGGCAGCCAGGGTCTGTTACATTTGAGAGTCAATAAATGAAAAATCTGAATTGTGGCTCTGTTTCCATGTATGAAACTGGAGAAGGTGGAGGGAATGCAGCAGGCAAACTTTGTTTTTGAAAGATGACTGATACCTACCATCAGAACAAACCTCCATAAAATGCCTGGAGAACTATAGAAGTACCAGTTACCTGAATGGGAGACAAATACCTACAACTCCGCTCCAACTCCACAATGTGATAATTGTTTTCATCTCATTTACCTATGTCTTGATTTCCTCTTTGTGAGACCAGAATAATCTGCTACCTTCCAAATAATAAGAAAGCAAATTAACATACTTTACCTCGGGTAACAGCGACTTCCTCCTTATTTTTAGAAATACTTAGTTGCCAACTTTACACTGAATACAGAATTGCATGATAAAAATTGGTATGTTGCACAGTGACCAGGAAAAACAAACAGAACCAGTCAGCTTCACCAGTGCTGGAAGCCAGAATGGGCAAGTGTTCCCAGCTAACAACTGCCAGCTCCTTAGGAGGGAAGTTAAAAGTAATCTCACATTTATTATAATAAAAATAATCCCATTTTAAATAGCACACTTGTCCTTCAGAAGCAGCCACTGTAAGGGAATAGAAATTTCAAAACTCTTGTTTAGTTACACAGAACTCAAGCTCTCACTTTTATCCCTGCACATAAACTACACTTCTGACCTGGGTGTCACCTTGAATGTGCAGCCTCTGAAGAGAGCTCAAACTCAAAAGTTAATTCAGTCTGCATGTACCTGTTCTGCATAAATTAATAATAATAATTAATCTCTATTTATCTGGACTGAAACTGCAGTGTAGTTTACCACTTTTATTAAGCAAATGCCCACATTTCTACTTGTATTTTTGATTCAAAGTAACTGAGGTGTGTTTAGTTTTAAGAATAAAATTCCAATTGTGATTTTCTGACAGATTCCACAGCCACCTACTCCTATTACAATTGTAAAACAGCCAGTTTCCCAGTGAACAGAGAACTG
>NW_008626134.1:0-200 GCF_000691845.1 Merops nubicus
TTGAGAATATTCAATATGATTCTGATTATTATTATAATGGTTATAAAAAAAAAAAAATGTTCTCTGTGTCATTAGCATTGAATTTGTGGTTTGTTCTGTTTGTATTTCCAATGAATGCTGTGAAATGGTGTTGGATGGGAGGTCAGTGCAGGTCTATGCTTTGGGCAGCCCCCCCCCCCACCGGGTCCTGATGCTGGCCC
>NW_008626134.1:214-880 GCF_000691845.1 Merops nubicus
CGAGTCCTGATGCTGGCCCAGCTCCAACAACCAGCACTGCAGCTACACAAACAGCCCCTGCAGACTCACCCTCAGTCCGCACCAGTACAGTTTGCTCCTGTGAGGAGAAGGAAACAAACTAAATGCCCAGAGACATCTGAGGGAGAAGATGGTTCTCAAGCAGAATCAGGGTCAGAGTCGGAACCAGATGCAAAGTCTGAACCCTGTCTCTCCTGTGAGACCACCTAGACAGGAGCAGTATATGTCACAACATACATACCCTGTGGTCCCACCTGCATAGGCTTGAAGAGCAGATAAGCAGATGGGATGGAAAACCTACCTTTGCTCTACTTACAAGGTAAACCAGAAAGGAGAGGAAATGCTTTCAGAAGGCAGGCTGCTCCAGACTACTATGAGCAGTTATCTGGTCCAAGCACATCGGCCTCAGATTCACACATGAGTAGGCTGAATGAAAGTGCAGTGCATAGTGTCTATGCAAACTCTGTGAACTATGTAAACTCTGTGATTCGATGGCCCGGCACATTTGAAACACAAAAGTATAGAGCCCTGGTAGACACTAGTGCACAGTGCACCCTATTGCCATTGAATTATAGAGGGACAGAGTCCGTCAGTATTACTGGAGTGACGGGAGGATCTCAGGAACTGACTGTGGTAGAGGTGGAAGTG
>NW_008626134.1:904-1743 GCF_000691845.1 Merops nubicus
TGACTGGTCCGGCTGCCCTTTGCATCCTTGCCATAGACTTCCTCAAGAAAGGGTATTATAAGGACCCAAAATGGTATTGATGGGTCTTTGGTATAGCAGCTGTAGAGACTGAGGACATGAAACAGCTGGCTGTTGTGCCTGGACTTTCAGAAGAGTCTACTGCTGTGGGGCAGAGGAGAGTTGAAGATCAAAAGGTGCCAGTTGCTACTGAAACGATGCATTGACGACAATATCATACTAACAGAGACTCTGTAGCTCCTATCCAGAAGTTGATTCATCAACTAGATGGTCAAAGGGTGGTTAGCAAAACTCACTCACCCTTTAACAGTCCTATATGGCCACTGCAAAACCTTATGCGGAATGGAGACTGACTGTGGACTATCATGGCCTGAATGAAGTTATACCAGCATATACCAGCTGCCATGGCAGACATTCTAGAACTCCAGTATGAGCTGGAGTCTAAGGCAGCTAAGTGCTATGCTACTATTAACATTGCTAATGCTTTCTTCTCTATTCCTATAGCACCAGACGGTAGGCCACGTTTTGCTCTCACTTGGAGATTTGTCCAGTGTCCATGGAATCGACTGCCCCAGGGGTGGAAACACAGCCCTACCATTTGCCATGGATTGACCCCTACTGCACTGGAGAAAGGTGGAGCTCCAGAAGACAAGCAATACATTTATGACATCATGGTGTGGGGTAATATATGAGAAGAAGCCTTTGAGAAAGGTAAGAAAATAATTGAAATCCTTTTAGATACTGGATAAATGTGCTCTGTTTACTGCTTATCAATGTGGACAAGTGTTGCGCGAGGAGCCCCTAGAAGCATGACAGACTTC
>NW_008626135.1:0-20956 GCF_000691845.1 Merops nubicus
TGGCTGGTTTCAAATAGCAACATTGTCCAAAAGGGTGAAAGGGAACAGATGGCCATGGAGAATGCAGCCTCAAAGCCCTAAAGAAAAGGGCTATTTTGACAGATCTTGCTGTTTCCTATTCAAGCATGAACACTCTGGCATGGAGAGTTAAGACGATACAAGGAACAACCTCTGTTCCCAGCAACTGACTACAGGCAACTGGCCTCTGAAGCTCTCTGAGAAAAACAACATGAGACAGACAGACAAACAGATATGGCATCAAGCCCAGATCTCAGCCACTAGGAAAGGGAAAAGAAAGAAAGAAAAAAACCCCAACAACAACAACAAAAAAAACCCCAACAACCAGAAAGGCTAGAAACAGCTGCCTTTTCCTGGCTCCATCGCAGAGCATTAGAAAGAGCCTGTCCAGCCTTTCTCATCTTCCTTTTCAGTGAAATTTCTTGAAGGGGTCACCCTCAAGCTGTTGGTCTTTGCCCCGAGGGGAGGTGAAAAAGAGGACAGAGCAGAGCTCGTCTGGCTCAATGAATCCTGCTTCCTTTAATCACAAAGACCTCCCTCCAGCTAATGAAGAGGAACGCTAAATGTAAAAAAGCATAATTAATGCCGGATTTTTGCATGCAAAAAGGTTGAGAAATTTAAAGTTGTGGCTCCCACAGTAGTGTAATTTGTTTGCATAGCGTACAGCAGTGAGCCATTATATCCAGGGGCAGGGAGAATTGTACTCGCTGTGGGAAACACTGCTGATGTGTGTCCTGACTTCTTCTGTCGTTTCTAGTCAAGAGAGTGCACCAAGAGCTGTTTCATTCACCGACTCGGGGCATGTACTACCAGAGACATTTCAGCTCTGAAGGGCAGCTTCACATCCAACCCCCAAATTCAGAGAGAGACCTAAAGATTTAAGTGTAACCAGAATTCATTGTTTTTGGAGTCTACAGAGCAAGGGATAAATCTGAGTTTATGAATTTCTTTCTGATTTATGTATCATTTTCTTTTTTTAGGGCAGAGCCTGATGTACTGTTTCTGAGCCAATGCCTGCCCATGGGCAGAAGCACTGAGATATACCTTCCCTTTGCACTGGAACCTGGACCAGAGCAGTGGTAGTTTCACACAACAGTTACAGAGAGAAAAAAGGGACAACTGGTATAAACATTAACTATCTTCACAAACCCTTCCCAAGGCAGGGTAGTAGCTATCATCCCAATTTTCATATCCTCCTTTTTAAAAATCATTGAAGGAAAAAGATAATAATGAATTGTGGGTGCTCACATGCCAGAACTCCAAATGAAGAAATGCAAATGGTACATACTGATCCTATCTGTGCCTTTGTTCCCTCACCCATGAAACAACATTTGTTAACTTCAGTCAATAAGCAGTAAATGTCTAGAAAAAAAGACACTAGTAACAAAGCACCTCAACATCCCCAGTCTCCAAAGGAATCCAAATTATTATCAAAACTTTGGTTTTCTACATTAACATAAATGGTTTGGGGTGGGTTTTGGTTTGTTTTCACAAAGGATAGCCAATGTAGTAATTACTAGCTGTAATTGTTAATTTGTAACTAAATAGATAGGATCTGACTAGTGGAAGCAGTCAAACAACAAATAAAATACCTTATTTAGGCTAAATCAGATAAAATCTGTTTCTTTTCTTCTTAACCCCATGAGCTTCCTGAGACTGAGTAAAGGCTCCAGGCCATACTTATTAAGGGAATCCCAAATGTGGATTATTGGCTTAAGTATTAATAAGCATTGAACTTGTTGATTCGCCTTTTTTTGCCCTAAAGTCAACCTAGTATAGTTACCCCACAGTTTTCATTCTGCTTTGCTTTTAGCATCCACCTCCTCCTGCTCACTGCCAGTGTCATGACCAGCACTCACAAACCGATTCTGTCTTTTGCCTTGCAGGACAGGTGGTCCCTCAGCATATTCCCACACATTCCAAATATTTAAAGTGTTCCACATCTGTTGCCTAAAACATTTTCAGTTCCCTGCAAGAACAGTAGGAGATGAAAACAAGAAGTTATATATAACGTAGTGACTGACCTTTCATGCCACACGAGCTCTCCATCATTTCAACAAGATGATAAATTTCAAAAAAGAGCTCAACCTTCATTTGTTATACTACATAGCTATTAAAAATTCTTGCAGAGAAGATAACTTGAGAATTAACTTATGACAGCTGTAATAGCCCAGATGATAAACCTGAATGTGGATTTTGCCTTTTTTTATTTTTTTTTTTCCCCATTACCTGCTGATCTATGGGAAGATTTAAAAAAATCAAATACTTAAGGTGATTTACATTTTTTCTGGCCATATAAACCACTCCATCTGCTTTAAAAAAAAATCAAACCATATCCCATGTACATATGAACAACGTGGGTGGGATTTTTGTAAGTGGTCAGTATTGGCCTACAGTAGGTACAGAAACACTAAATGGTTGGGGTTTTTTTCCCCCTTCCAGAATGAACTGATAGGTGTGCTTTAAAAACATCTGACTTGACACTGGTCAAGATTTGAGGTCAGGAAACTAAAAGTGCTAACTGCATCTTAACTACTAAGCTAACTACAGGAGGCAAAACATTACTGTAACTGGGCTGTAGCTGGGAGGAGTGGGGATGGTTAGCACTTCTGCTCTGGCTCAGGGCGTTGGGAGATGGCAGCAGCTCCCAGCAGCTGGGAGCCTGGTTTGCATCTCAGTGCAGAAGCTGGCACGTCCTGCTTTACCAGCCCTGCAGCTCCATCGGGTACTGGCTTGTCAGGGACTGTGACAGGAGACTGTCCCCTGCTGCACAACCAACGTGAGTTCCAACAGCACAGTGGCTTTCCTTCAAGTACTTGGCCAACACACTTCAGCTAGGAGAGCTGACGCCTCATCATAAGAGACACCAGCAGCACCAACGTAACCTGCATAGCTATGCAATATAAACTAATGCACAGTCCTTTTGGTTTGTCCTTTCTCGTTGGTGGTTATGGTTTATTTTTTTAAACAAAAAAGAAATCTTCTATTCTGAACTACAGGGAACCATTCTGTGGGATCTCAGTGTGACAGACCCAAGACTATGCCTCAGGGAAACGATGCCACTGTGTGACCACGTTCACACAGAGCGCTGCTAAACCAGGCGGCAAATGGCTTGATACCTCCCATGGGGCCAGGACTGAAAGACATGTGATCACACTTGCTTCAGTTAATTTTGGAAGACCTTTGTCCAGCCCTATAACAACACTGACTGCAAGGCACAGAACCTCATCAGTGCATAGTGGCTATGTACGAGTGAGGACGTAGACACCTTCACCAAAAATGCAATTGGATATATAGCAGAACAGACCCATGAAGTCCAGGAGGTTTTTAACTGTCCTTTTAATAGCACAAAACTCATTCCTCTTACTTCAAGAGGTCTCCAACACTCTTGTCCCACATCAAGAATAGGACAGAGAAGAGGTAGGGAAGAGGCACAGCTGTGCTGAAGTGCAGCAGTGGGCACCACAGCAAGAGCCTGAAGGGTGAGAACTGTGGGAGTGTCACTTGGCCTGCCAATCCTACCTTTTAAAACCAGTTCTGAAGCACAAATGTTAGCGTGCTTAACTCTGCAAAATAGGAGGCTGCCAAAGGCTAAAAGATCACTGAAAAGTTAGAATAAAAATTATTTGTAATTATGTACAAAGATTCATTTTTTGGTTTTGTTGTGGAAAGAATTTCACCAACCAAGAGGATGATTTTCAGAAGAGAATTCAGCATGTCCAAAGGAACTCATCCAGTGGATTTCAGTGATGTGTCTGCTACCAAGGCCTCATACTTGTGAATACACCTTCTAAACTTTTAAACTATACTGAATTCTTCTAAAGAAAAAAATAATCAAATAAAGTTTAATAAATTTTCAGTGGTATTACAGGACAGAAAACACCCTTTTGCATCTTGTTCTCTCCAGAATACAGAAAGGCCTGGACTATATTCCAGTATGCCCATAAAGCATTCAGGTGTCAGAGGATGCCTTTACACAAGTAAAGCTGCAGAGGCATATGCTAGCTCCTCAAACTGTCCTGTTCTCTCCACAGTCCCTACAAAAAAAATAATTTTGGGGATCTCTCTAGACTGTAACTGCTTCAGGCAGCCTAACAAACATTTAGGCAGAAAGCACTTGTATGCCATTGCAGAATTACTGTAAAAGTGGGCTGTTCTCTAGTGAACAGCCCAGTGCTTCACAGGTAAGCTCCAGCTGGCTTCAGAGCGAGGGGAATTCGCCTGGCACCCGTAGGTCACTTCTGATACCTGAGAGAGCAGCGGGGTTCGTTCCCTCACAACGTTTTGGATGGTATCACCTTCTGGCTAGGGTTTCATTAGCTCTTCCTTGTTCAACCAGTTATATTTACTGCTGTGGCAAACTCTGCTGAGAAGCCCAGTGGTGCAGAGAGCAGCAGCAGTTACTAAGCAAGGGACAGTCTCTCCCCAGACAACCAGGGCTGATCCTGTTTCTTTGCATGATGCTGCCACAGCAATGTTATTTCATACGGGATAAAAGAAAATATTTTGAAGTCACTGATGATCCCATAGCAACATCAAGAGTGTTAAACTGGAATCTGAACAGTGAGGGGAGATGGAGAAGGCATTGGGCAGAATTTGCCTCCCAGATTTGTTCTGCAGTTGAAGCAATCTCCAAAACTTGCCAAAGAAACTATATGAGAAAATATCCAAGCTGTCCTAATATACTTCAAAACATCATATACTGTCATTATTCAACCACACCTTGCAATATTTGGTGTTCTTAAAACTTCAATTTCTGGAGTCAAGTGATTATAGAAAAAAACCCTATGGTTTCCTCTGCTGCCTTCTCCTCTCTCTTGCACCCAGCACATACCCTTTTCTCTGTCATGACACACTTGAGAGTGACTTGAAAACTGTCTTGATTGCATCCCCAAAGATTAGGAGTCAAGAAGCAAACAAAAAGATCTCCCAAACACATATTTTTAAAAATTTAGCCTGCTGAGCCTAATGTGGAAGGCAAATCCTAATATTCAAGTCTGGCAGCATTGATGCAGTTATAGCAAATTTAGGTACTAGACTTGTGAAACTTATTTTGCTGTCATGAATTTTCATTTGACTACAAGTAGTCATTTGAGGTTGCTGTGTATTCTGGATCTGTCTAGCTGCAGCACAACAGATACATAAATTCTCTTTATCTGCAATGAATTGCTGTAAATCTTCTGTTTTCTGTAAGTTTCAGCTGAGACCACGCAGAACTGCAGCTAACTCCAGGCAGAACACTCCATGCTTGTGTCTTATTCCCCATATTAGAAACTTACAGGATTTAAAAAATGTATTCTAGTATTGTAGAAATAAGTCAACAAACAACTGTAAAAACAGTCAAGACATCAATTCTTCAACCTCCTGCAACTCTAGAATGAACTGCCAACAGCCTTGAAATTTTCATTTTTATAGGGTTTCTCAAAACTGAAGTCAGACATCATCTTGTATAGTAACCTCACCAAGTTCTTTCCTAACACTATCTCTGGAAAGAAGAGTGGCATTTATAAATACCTTTTTTTTTTTTTTTTTTATACAAACATATTGTTGTTCATACAATATGTTGTAGTTCATCCTTCTACTCTATTTCTCTATAATTTCACTATAAGGACTCTATAGCAGACAATGTCAAAAAGACCTGTTAAATGGAAGACTAAACCACAAGAGCTGCTCTTCCCACATCCACCAGGCCATTCAACTTCATTGTAGAAGACAATCAGACTGGTGAGGCACAATCTGTCTTTGGTAGATGCAGGCTGGCTGTTTCCCATCACCTTCATACCTCCACGTGCCTGGAAACCTTTGATGAGATTACCTGCGTTAATTGCAAAAGAAATCTGTGGCTTTGGCATCTTATCACAGAATGAAAGAAAAAAGAAAACAAAAACAACAAAACAAAACCCAAACCACCTACACTCCTGCTAAACTTAAAAAAGCTGTTTAAAATGCTGACAGGTTTGATACATGCTTGCCTAAATAATATCAGTTACCTTTCAAGCTCAAATTGGCAACATTTGCAAGTAAAATAGCAAGCTGTAGACATAAGATTTTTTTAAGAAAAGAAACAAGAAGAAAAATCAACAGCTTGTTATGAATAAGTTTACTCCAAAACTGAGACTAACATGACAGTGTTTAGGATGACTGGGTGAATAAATATCAGTGGATTCAACTGACTGTCCACATGGTCATAGGAGAAATCCATGGGCTTATTCTCCTTCATCAGTCCTCTTGGTGTGTTCATAGGTTTGCCATGGGAAATAACTGTAACCTTACTCACCCCTTTCTCTGTGAATAGTGTATTTAAAAAACAATAATAAATTTGGGAAGCATTGCAAGACTGAGAGTGATGATCAAGTGTGCAAACTTCTCTACTGTCATGTGCCAGAAAAGCTGCTCTGCACTGAGGCACCAAGTACTTTTTACACACAGGTCCAGATGTTAAGCAGACAGCTCCGATGAGGGTTTCCTTCTGCTCATCCTGCCAAGGATTTTGTAGCCTCTGAAGATATTCAGGAGCTGTTATGGCATTGAGTTTCCATGCTTAGGTCAGTTCCTGGCACTGGCAGATGCGACAAATGATGTGACAAAGTGCGTGTGATGTTTTGGTGAGGATTTAGACTTTCAACTTATACCTAATCATATGGTCTGCAAGGCTCAGAATCTCCCACATTTCACTAGAGTCCTCTCCTTCTAAAAAAGAACATGGAGAGAAGAATCACAGAAGCCCAAAGCTGTAGCAGTTATTTTGAATTTTCCAACCTCACATAAAAATTGGACAACCTAGGCAGTTAGTAAAAATGATTAAGTCTTCACACATGACCCAGAATAACAGAGAAGAATGGCTTTTCTTAGTAAAAGGATGACACTTTCAGTCTAAATGTTACTTTAAGGATTTACATAATATCCTCTGGAGTTTCAGTAGCATACTCATCACCTAATTCTGGTGACAGCATTTACAGGGTAGCAGCAGGGACCTTTGAGTGATGTACTTGACTCCAGAGGGGAAGGGACAGCAGCCAGCAAGTCCTGTCACCAACAGAGCATGTTCCCCAATATGGATGTTGTTGACACTGCTCCACTAAAGTGAATCCTGGACTTGAAATCCCACATCCCCAAACATGGTGGTTGGCCCCTCCAGTTTTCTGCATGCTGAGAAAGACTTTGCAAAAATAAATTATACAACAGATGCTCAAATGATCACACTATTCTGAGCTGGAGGCATTGATGGCACATTTGTCTACAGTGTTTCTGTCTTAACTCTACCAAGCAGAATTTGTGATTTCCTTTGTGCTACCTGCAGGTTAGGAAAGCATTTAGATTTCACTGCTCCTTAGCCTCCGTGAGCAGGCTCCACATATATTACTTCCATAATTCCTGCGGGGCTCAGCTGCCCACGAGACTGCAATCCTTGTCTTTGCCACTTTCTGCCCAGGAGGCAGCAGTTCAGCTGATCACTGGCCACGCACAGTCCTGCAGCACTTCTCCCCAGCGGCACAGCCTGCCCACAGCTTTCCCGCTCGCTGCACTGGCTTTCCAGTAGAACATTTCTGGGTTTTGCCCCTAGCTTCAAGGAGGTGTATATACATAATCCAGTGTGTCTGAAACATCTCCTGAGGTCCACAATGAAGACACTAACAGCCTGCTCCAGAGGTAAAATGTAGCCTCTTCTACTGAAATTCATCTGTGCAACTCTGTCCGCCTTGAATTTCAGACTGCAAAATAAAGCCCTAGCATTCACACTTTCATCAACTTCTAGGCAAAAAGCAAAGAGCATTGCCTTGGACAAAAATCCTTTTTCATGTAGACAGCCAGCGGTGTGTACATTTACACTGAACCCTCACCATAGGTAGACTCCACACTGTACAGACAGTTGTCCCTGGAACTTCTGAAGATTCAACAACAGAAGTAGAGGTGACTGGCTAAGATGCACATCTAGTGGTCTGAAGCATATGGCATTTTTCCAGTATAACATAATCTCCACAAAGTAAAGCAAATTTAATCATTGATCAATGATGTAATTCCAGGCATTCCAACTTTATAGATACACTTAACTCATCCTCTCTAAAAAGCACTACCGAAACTTTGCTATCTGTCTTGGCATCAGTGAAGCCCACTTCTAGAAAAGCAACACCATGGGCAACTTCATTCTGCCTGATGTGACAAAAGAGAAACACAATGGGAAGACCAACTATCCTGCATATCAAAAACAGGTAATCTGCTTTTCCACCTCTTCTGGAGCTACCACAGAATGTCAGGGGTTGGAAGGCACCTCTGGAGATCATCTAGTCCAACCCCCCTCTCAAAGCAGGATCACCTAAGGCAGTTTACAGAAGAACACATCCAGGAGGGTTTTGAAAGTCTCCAGAGAAGGAGACTCCACAGCCTCTCTGGGCATCCTACCTTAGGCACACGCTCTAAAATTTGATTACATTACACTTCGAAACAATTCAAATTTCTTCACACTCAGGTTAGGAGCATGCAAAACAAATAACTTGAACACAGTGATGGAGTACAATCCCTGAAGAATTCCAGGTATGCTTCTCAAGGAGAACTTGTACCATGGTTCTGATCCCTGGACTTTGAAAAGCAAATGAACAAGAACACTGATTAAAAAGTAGAACAATTATGATATTCGCTTTCTTACCGAATAACAGTATAATTAAAGATAACATCAACTCAACATACATAAGAAAGAACTAAATGTGGACTAAGTAGACTCTTAGTGTATGTGGCTGAACTACTTGATTTTCTGCCTTGTGAAACCAACTTTGAGTTTTGCCCATAAATAAACTCCCAGAAAAGCTCTGCACTGGTACAAAGTTTCTGTAACTTAAAGGTTGACAGGTGGCCAAGGTGATCCGGTGTGAGATTCAGAGCTAACCCACACCAGCACAAAGCCATCTCACAGAAGCTTAATCTTCTCATGCATGAAGTAAAGTGTCAACAAAAAGCTGAAGGCCCAAATAATGTGGAAAGAATAATTTCCCCTGTAAAACAGGATCTGAGGGAGTGGGAGGATATATTTATCTACACGCTTTCAATCCAGGAGAAAAATACGAATGCATATGGAGAATTGCTCTTTGAGAATGATGCATGAAGAAAAATTACTAACTTGCCACCAAGCCACAGGACACCTGGAAAGCAGAGTATAGTAGCAGTGACACTGTGTGGAGTTTCTGGAACAACACCACCGAAGAAAACAAGCACCCCTCCTATAGGCAATGCCTGTGACCATGTTATAGATGCTGGATCTCAGGTTAGTGATAGTTTAAGGAGGCTGATTTGATTCATTCAGATATGAAGTGAACGTGCTCTACACATACACATAAATAAACTCTAGACATATACTTTTACTATAATCTTAAATTAAACAACACTCTTCATTTAATTATCATGCTATAAACATGATAAAAAGAATACTGCTTACACAGTAGCAGTTAGAAGATGTCTCCTGGATATTGATGAGAACAACACTCTATAATCTCAAAGGAGATGCACATGGTGAGAATCTTCTTGCATGTTCATATATATTTAGACATTCAAAGCCTACAGCCAGAAATGAGGAATGTCTAGATATCTGGTTCCTACTGCAGGCCAACAATTCTTCAAAGTCTTTCATATTGGTTAAAACAGATGAGCTTCTTCACCCAGCTGAAGAAGTTACTCAAAGAGATTTGAAATAGCTCAAACTAGATAAACAGAATGGATTGTTATAACATATTTTTAAGGAGGAAGATTAATCTTAAAAAAAAAATTGTAAAAAATATTAAATGGAAATGAATCACAAGAAATGAAATAACTAGTTCTGCAAATGAGTAATAGGATTTCCATAATTTACTGTGAAACAATAAATATGCAGGTTTAAGTTTTGACCCTGGTAGTATCATCAACATAGGTAAAATAAGGCTTGTAATACACGGTCAGCTCAAAAATGAGGCCATGTAACTATTTCACCACCTTCTTCGTAAGTCACACAGTCAAAAATATCCAGCAGAATTTGTTAAGAGCTAAAGAAATTCACCTTTCCAACTGAATTAAACACAATTCATTGTTAAAGGAACAGCTCACACATCAAAAGCCAGAAAATGGAAGCACCCCTGTACTCGCTCACTTAACAAAAGCAAAGTACTTGGATTCAAGGTTTTGCTGCTAACTACAGACTTGTATTACAGCTTCCTAACTTCCACCTGCCGACAGCTAAGTGCACTCTGCTGTCCCAGCAGGCAGTAGGGTTTGTAGGGACATCTTTGGTGGAAGGTCTGGGTCTAAGTCACCTGAAACAGATTCACATCTGTAGTTCCCAGCCCCTTCTGGTGAGCAGAAGTGTATCAACAGCTTGCAGCCATGGCTCACCTACAGTCACACCCACTGAACCAAATAATAACCTGTATGCTTTGCACTCCAACACTGGCTATGCTGAGAGTATTTCCCAACTAAAGCAAAAAAAACCCTGACCACCCTCATTTTTAAACTAAATAAATCTTCTAAATAGCTAGTGTTTTGTGAAGACACATACGTGCCAGTAAAACTTCTGATGGACACAGGCCAGGCTGGTACTTGCCAAGCAGATTTCCTGCAGAACCCTGCTGCCTTCCAGCCCCCCCTCTGGCAGCCTGCCCAAGGCAGGGCTTTGGGGCGAGGACCCAGACTTCCAAGGGAAGGGCTTAGGAGATGTAAGAACAGGGGAGAACATCCACATTCACAGCGTTTCAAACAACATGTGGCAACTCTGAGCAGACACGTAAATTTTTGTCTTTCTATTCCAGTTAGAAAGATTTTCTGAAAACTCAGGAATGATTGCACAACAGAAATATAATTTACCAGCAGCTCCTCTTACAAAGAGCCACAGGCTTAATCCTCTGCTGGAAAGCTGATCAACTGCCTCTTAATGGCACTTCCCTTTTCCCTCCCTTCTCCCCACTATGAAATTTTCATTCTTAACTGGAGTCGTGCCGTAACTTTTGGTTTGGAAAACTATCACATAACTGTCTTCCAGGTCATCTGACCAGTCTCCCTACTCTCAACATCTGATCACTGCTGGCTGGGACAGTGCACAAAGGCCTCTAATACTATAACCAAATGACTTTCAAGATGAGGCAATCTGCAAGACCAGTTTACATTATCAAAGGTCTGACAGAAATTAAGGAACAGTCATATTGCATCTCTGATGAATTTATCAACCCTTACCTTTGCTTATGGACAGACACAATATATCTCTAGAGTCCATCAGAAAGAACTGGTACTTACTAATACCATGGTACTTGGCCCTAAATGTGGACATATTTTGTACATGCAATATAGAGACAGCTAGGGCTCAAACACATTAGTTGCCATTCAAAGGTTACAGTAGCAAAGACAACAATGTCTAGAAGGGCTGCCCAAATTCTGTAGGGATACTAAAAACTTTACTACATCTAGAACTTTTCCTGGGATCTCACAAGATAAGTGTGAAGGAAACTTACTTTGAAGGCAAGCACTGCCAAAGGAAAATAGATACCTTGACCTCTACTAAAATAAAGGCTGGGCTTGTAGGATCAGGTTTTAGAATTTCGACATGTTATATCCTATCCCTGCAAGAAGTGCCACAAGAATTTCAATTACTTCAAATGGTGAAAATAACAGACTTATGCTCCATGTGAAAGACAGTATTTCAACAACAGTGCCTCTTTATGTCACTCCCAGTGACTGTCTCAATGCTACTTAGCAGGAAATAAGATGCTGAACAACCAAAAGCTATTCTGTGCCCAACAAAAGTTTACCATGCTGGTTTCAGCCCAATCCTCATTTATTTACAAGATTCAGCAAGATTAGAGCCAGAGGCACCACAGTTGTTTGTCAGTTGACACTCACAGCCAACTACAGCAAGAACACACTCAGGAAAAACTGAAATTAGTCTTTCTCCACTGGCTTCTCTTTAGATGTAGTGACTTAAGCAATAACCATTGCAACTTTGATGGAATCACAGAAGTTACAGAAACAGTTTTTCAATTACAGCAATACATTCATTGTCTTAGTATGGTCTCCAAAAGCATTACTGTGGGTTAAACCTAAAATAATGCAACATATTTTGAGTTTATAAATGCATGGTTGCTGTTAGACTCTTGTTTACAGAATGAAGACTAGTAAGAAAGCCACAGTCAGTGCCCACCTGCATCTGCTACATCCTGGTGTGAAGGCAGGTATCTGACGCAGCCTTGTCTCAGGACACTGCCACGAGCACAACACACACCAGCTTCTGGTGTCTTCTTAGTTCAGACAGAGAGGGAAGAGTAAATAAGGAGCTGTAAAGGACTTGGCCAGAACAAAATGTGTTGTCATATCCAAAACAAAATATATGTAGCATATGAGTCCATTTAGAAGGTAATGTTAGAGACTAAGGTATGTGTTAGCCGCAAAAGAGCCAAACTCTTCTTATTCTAGTCATTACACTGTTTGACTTCCAGTTCCTCAGAGGAAAAAAAATCCATGGAAAAAAGAAAGAAAACAAATAGCCAGAATGTTCCCAGTAGAACCCTAGTGCATTCAGGCTGTTGTTCATTGCCTAAAACTGTGAGCTCACCACCTTCAGGAACAAGCAGCAGGGAAAGACACGAGTTCATTTACTGCACAGAATTCTGCAGTGAGATATATACAGAAACTTGCTTGTTCTCTTATAAAAATGAGTGCTTCCTGGGCCAAACACAGCAACATATCTTAACTCAAAACACATAAAACATTTAGCATTAATATTTATATCAATGTGGATAATGACTTCAGAATGGAAGAATTTTTTTTCCATCCTAAATTTGGTGTCAGCTTCAACACCATACACATAAATGAAATGCGTCAATGGAAAATATCAAAACTTGCTTGCTCCCACAAGATAGCACTGGTATTCCCATCAGTGCTCTTGACTCTGAGTAATAATTTTCTAAAAACAATCAGCTAATAACTACGATTCTCTGTAACTATGTTAATGCTTTACTGCTTTAAATGTTACTATTTATTTTTTCAAATCAATTTCTTTAATCTCATCTATAGGCAGATAAATAAATTTTTCGGGATTCTATGTATTCTGACTCAAAGTCTATTTAAAAACAAGAGTGATGAACATCAAGCAAACCTGATCATATCTACTATAACAGCTCTTGCACAAAGTTCTTCTACACGCTCTCTAGCACACACAATTCACTCTCTTTGATTGCTGTACCTTCAGGCCAGAAGGCAAAGCCTGCTCAGCAGCTAAACCCCAAGTTTAGAAGCTTGGGGTAAGAAGTGAATCAAACTGTATTCAACAACTCATGTCTACCCAGCAGAAAAAACACTATGTATGCATGCAGAACAACTCAGTGAATTCTGTCCCAGGGGTGACTGGCTACACTGAGTACTAAGGCTAAAATTCTGCCAAAATTTGGTTATAGCATGGCATTTACAACAATATAGTGTGATTATTAGCCATCTGTTGTAACAGGCAGAAGCTTGGAGGGTTTAGGGGATGGGTTAAGTTTGGGATTCTATTTTTTTTTTTTTTAAGTGTGTAACTACAAGTAAAGCACTTGTGCTACTTTGCTTCTGTTTCTGGATTTATCTTTCAAAGTTAGAGATGCAAAAACATCCTGGAAAACCTAAACCACAGTTCTTTTGAAAAATATAGAATTTCATCCAAGTCAAATCACAACCAAATAAAGCCATAAGATCAGAGACTACTCTAAGCACATTGCAATGAGTCCTCAGACTAACTGAGTTTGCAACAAATCCTAACACACAAATAAACTCTGTGTACCTTTTGGGTTTTCTGGCAAACACATCTCACAGTTTTGGTTACTACCCATGTGGGAGGTTTGCCTCATTAATGACATTAACATGCTGCTTTTCTTTTGCTAGCATGAGTTCTTAAATGATTTTAAAGGTTCTTGTACCTCAGTTCTGCTTTCCACGGCTCACCGTGGAGGACACGCACCATTTCAGCGCTGGCTCGGAAGAAAGCATTGCTTGGGATGCACGTGTTCTCCATTTGAGCAAACCACTGAAATAAATATCACTGAAATAAATATTTATCAATTCAGCTATAGCTATTTCCCTTTCATACTAGACAGTGTTGGACCACAGACAGGAATGTTAATGACTTGACTATTCATTCTTTTTATATGCCTCATTTAATTGATTAACATCACATCAAATATACATGTGTGGGACTTGTAAGTCCCACCTGCTCCAGTACAGTAGGGGAAATCTGCTGCGTGCCTTGCTTTTCCCAACAGAAAACTAGATCCTACTCTCTGCAAGGTAAAGAGCTATGTTTCTTTCAAAAATGACAATTTCAATTCTTCTTATATAGGTAGGTAAACAAACTGCAGTCTCAAGGGATCTGAAGTGTGACTCTGAATTTTCAGATGCTTGTATCTTCCCTATTCTTCTGAAAGAGCTTTCCCATTCCTACCCAGGACAAGACTACTTGTTTTCTAACTTCAGAGTGGTTCCAAAGCAGAGTAGTGCAGCATCTACCATGCCTGTTGCCTAGTCCAAACTAGCTTATAATAAACAGATTTCACCATTACCCAACAGAAAAAATTCTCTGTTGCTTTCCGTGCTATAACATGGTGGATGTTCCCCTTAAAAGATTTTATCAGTGATATAATTTCCGAGTACACAACTGCTTGGTGCATTTGGGCTGGGGGGTGGAAAGAGGAGATAAATTGTCTGAGATCAGCACCAAATCGTGCTTCATCTCCCAAGGGTGATGAATCACGCACCCTGCTCAGAATAAACACATCCTCAGTGCAGGGGATTGTTGGATGGATTAGATGGAAAACACTAACTGGCAGATTTTGTTTGTAGATGCCAGCCCAATGCATAAAGAGAATAAGGAAATTAAGTTGCTGCTCTGTGATTAAGTTGCTGTCCCAAGTATATCTCAAGCCCTCTCACTAAAAACAGTTTTGTTTTTTTCCCCCTTTTTAATCCATTTTTTTTAAAGCGTTCAGATTACCATTTATCTTTGCCCTGTGAACATCTCATTGCTCTCCATGGTGCAGCTAATAGCCAGTTACTACCTAGGAATGCACGTTTTGCACAAACATCCACTTATTTTATTTTTGGATGGCTTAAGGAAGAAGATACGCCAATGGCAAGGGAGGGGAGGAGAGAGAAAAAATTTGAGAGGGGAGCCAAGACTGAAACGGGGTCAGGGGCAGGAAGCAGAGCGGGGTGGGGAGAGCTGAGCTCTGCAGCAGCACACTGGCTGGAGCTGGCACAGCATCACGAGGAGGAGACAGGACAGCATAAAGCAACGAGCATGCTGCACTCCAGGCTGTGTGAGGAAGCCACAGGATTGACTCAACAGTACATTAAACCAGCATATTTTAAATATTTGACAATTGGACTGGGATAGAACAACAATATGTCAAAAATGAACCTAGTACTGATCCACAAGGTATCACATCTCTTACCTCCCATTTGCTCAAAGAACAGTCCGAAGGGCTCTCAGGTGACTGCATAATTTACAGACAGCTCTAAGAAACTCTTAAGGACTCCTTTTGGAGAAAAGATGCTAGCTGAAAAGTAAAACAGGTAAAGACCCCCTGAAACTCCACAGAGTGAAGAACAGTTACCTGTTTATGTACTGCACCTGTACTCCATAAGCTACACTAGATTTTAAAATATGTTGCTGATATTTATTACACTGTGTTCTGTAAAATCCACTTGGAGATTTTTTTTTTATTCCTCTTTTATCAGCTCTGAATCATGGAGAAGGATCTTTTTGTGCTTCAGTAGAGCTGTGTAGATCAATTGGAAGCCCTAGTACATCGTCACTAAATACCTCTCCATAAAGACAAATGCTCTCACAGGAGATCCTCCAGTTTTCTGCTAGTTGCCAAAGCAACATATGGGACAACAGAATCAACTAAACATTTTTCAAAGGGCAATTTAACACTTGCTTGCTCTACCTCATGCATTTGAAAGCTCAAAAAAAGTGTCTAGTTCTCACCTGGATAGTGCTAGAAAATGGGTTTGTATACTGGCCCCTCATCAGGCCAGCTTATAAATGCCAAGAAATCTCTCACTGTCCTGTTGCTTTGCCTGGAAACATCTGACTGCTCAAGTAGTCTCACATTATAGAGAAAATGGTCTCCTACCTTTGCTCAAAATTGCTCACTCAGAGGCAAAATCACTGAAATGCCCACTGTAATATAACATTTCCAAAAGCAGAAGAACACTCATCCTACGGTGAAAAACTTGCAGCAGAGTATAGCTGAAACGTGAGTCTGTCAGTTTTACATAACCATTTCTTAGTGTACTTTGATGTTTCTCCCAGGCTGTGCTATGCTAACAGGATAATGTGTCAGCTAAGGAAAGCAAGGCAGGGTCTGAAGGCTGTGCAGAAGGTTGGTGCTAGGACCATTACCACATCCAGCAGCGCTACAGTGAAACACGAGGCTGCACAACACTAAGTAGCTGAGAATAGCAACAGGCACCCAGACGAGTGAAAAGATGGATTTTCTTTCCTTGCTGAACCAACGTTGTGTAGGAGAGGAACTGGATACAGCAGTGAGGGAGAGAGACACAAAGCCTCAGTGGACCCGGACTTCCAAAGCCATTCCCTGGGATGAGGCCTCACAGTCAGCCATGTGAAACAACTCCAGCAAGAGGCAGTCCAGGCTAAACACGGGCTTGGCAAGGCAGCAGAGAGTAGGAAAAACTTCATGACCAGCACCAACCTAGGCTTTTACTCTGTGCCTGCTAAGAGAGGATAGAACCAGTTTCCTACTTTGGAGCACAGTCAGTGTTGCAAAGAAGGCAGCTAAAAATTTCCTATTTTACATAGGAAGGAAAGTTCTCCAGACTTACAGAGTGGCTCAAGGAGTGAGATTTCAAAGCATCAGGCAAAAAACACTGTTAAAAATTCTATTCCAGCCTAGAAGGGCCATTGCTCTGAATTCCTGCACCTTAAAATTTCACCATACTGTTTATTCACTTTCCTTTTCTGCTCATTATAGCAGGGTAAAAGAGAAGAAAAAGTTTTTAAATTGCACCACTGCTTGTAAATTCAGTGGCAGGACAGTTGGTTGCTTTGCCCGGGTGGTTGTTCTCAGAGCCCTCCTGACACAATCAGCAACCATGCCCAAGCACAGCAACAGGCAGAGCCTGTGTCTGGCAGGGGGGAGCTAAAGATAGTTGCCCCCCTCTTCTCCTTGCTTTCTGAGTTCAGTTTTTCTGCTGACCAACAGTGCCTAGATGGGCCTTAGATTTTAACAGCTATGTGACAAGGAGAAGGCATGTCTCCTGATGTGCTTGTACTGAGTGGAAAACCCACCTCAGGCTGGAACATGCCAAGAGCTACCCATTTGAAAAAGAAAACAAAAAACCCTGGATGCTTTACATCAATGGAAGCTGCCGAGTGGTTCACACTGGGACTGTGCACACACACCCACACCAGGCTTCACAGTGCAAGTGAAGGGGCTTATTAGAGATGAAAGAAGGCCTCACATCCCCCCTTGTAAGGGACCATTGTCTCCCTTTCTGCTACAGTGGTCTGTGAAGCTGTGGGAAACAAATGACCTCGGAGCCACAGCGCTGTGTGCAACTGCAGAAGAAAGGCAGGGGGAGGGGGAAGCAGTTTTGTGGGAGGGCCAGCGTCCTGCCTGCCCCAGCTTCCACCGACAGCCCCACCGTGCCATCCCTGTGCACAGCACGGAGATGTTTCTCATGCCTCCAGCTCCTGCTGCAGCCCGGCCAGCAGGAGGATCTCGGCGGAGAGAGGAAGACACCCTTTCTCAGCAGCACAAAGGGGTTTCCCACCTGACTGCCCAGCTGGTTACTCCAGCTTAACAGTTGAAGGTATGCTCTAGTCCTCCTGCTTTTGACTTCTACTTTTTCATACTGTTAATAAAGACGAAAAAAACCCTGCTTCACTTGGAAGGAGGGTAGATCAAACAACAGAGAAACCAACAACAAGTAAATGAAGCACTGAGGAAACGGGAAAAAGAAGGATGTGTATAGCAGCACACGAAGGAGAACCTGTAGCTGATGCTTATCCCCTGTCCATTACTGAGTTTCTGGTTATGAGAGATGCCAGGAGGAGTAAAGTCAGTTAAACAGTCCCCAAGCACATGCACTCCCCAAAGCCTGCTGAGCTACTTTGAACACACAAATAAACCTTCATTTATTCTTTCCAGTCTTCTTTTTTGCTTGCTATTCATAACCATCCTTCCTGTCATTTGATCTATATTTAGTCTTTCTCACCTAAATAGAAGATTGTCCTCTATTAACACCGCCCTGGAGAGCAAGACTCATATTTGTGACCTCCAAGCTAAATGACTCATTCTTCCAAGAAGTGAAGTCTATAGCATTTTTGTGCTGTCCATTGGTTCAGAAATATACATTTATCTTAACTCACTGACACAAAAGTTTGTTTTCAACTCTGCATCCGAAAATTTTTGGAGATCAGTCGACACTACATGAGTAATCATCTCTGTGCAGTGACCACAGTCAGATCAGGCTGCCAGAGCTAAGGAGGATGTTCCAGCTGCACCAGGAAGGTGATTCTCTCTTGGACCAAAAGAGAATAGCATGAGTATAACAACATTCAAAACTACAGGTGACATTCAACTTGACTTTCTCTGAATTTCTTCAGAACCTCTAACAATGACACCAGAAAGTTCATGCAGTAAACTTGAACTATCTTCTTCACAGGCTGAAAAAGAAGAGAGTACTATGACTATAATTATTTCTGTATTTAAATATTCTGGAGATGCTCAGACACTTTTGGTAGTGCACGGAGATAAGTGCATATGCAGAGTAAGGTTTTTTTTTCCTTAGACAACTCTAAAATATGTAATATTTAAAATTAAAAAGTATATAGCTGTGTTACTAACAGCAATATTAATTGGAACATGAAAATTTTCAAAAGTTAATAAATTATCTTTGCTGCAGCCTGGCTTTTAAGCCCAGCACCACACTGTCTGACTTGCAAACACATTCAGGAAATACCCAGAGCTAAACAAAAACTGTTCTTAATTATTTTAAGTTCATAAAACCAGCTCAGTATAAGGTTCTGAATCCCCTTTTAGTTAATAGAAATGCCCTTACAGCTGGAACCCAGACTAGAGCTCTAGCCACCTCTCTTTCCAATGTCAACAAAATTTTCCGGTTCTGTCACAAGATTTTGACAGTTCTTACAACATCAATGAATCAAGTCTTGTGGTCTCTCTAGAAAAGCTGCATTATCCCCAGTGCACATAAAAGGGGAATCAGCAGAAAGACAGCTTTAGGCCAGTTATAACCCACAGGTTACACTGCACAGTGAAAAATGGAGGTGGGGAGAGAAGCACTGCCCTTGTAGCTTGTCAAGGGCTAAACACATTCAGGTCAACAAAGCTTGGATTAAAGGTAGTAAAATGCTTCCCAGGACACAGAGTCAAGTAGCAAGGAAGGTGAAAAACTGGAAGAGCTCTCAAGAGCCCTGACTCACACAGTCCTTCAGGCGAGAGCAGAATCCACAATACAGCACAGATTTGTGCTGACATTTGTTATTCCCCAGAACAGGATTATGTACTGTCCAAAGTAATTGTGTAAAAAAAAACTTTCCAACTTTGCTTAAGTCCTTCAGGAAGTTGATGGCAAACCCATGTACAGAAACCAGGTCTCCAGATGCCTCGTCCTGTAATTTCAGAATAATTCTGAAAAGACTTGTGTGCACATGTAAGCGATATCTCTATATAATAAATGCATAAGTGTCACTACATACGTGGACTGTGTCTAAAAGCTTGGGAACTCAACCATGGTAAAGAAGTCTGAGTTAGCATCTGAGAAATGGGATAAACTTCTGCAATAAAACTTGGGCTTTTCATACTGCTTTTCATGTTCCCTGTTCTTGGCAAACAATAATTACCCAACTTTTCACTGTCCAGTCAGAGGGAAATGAAAATCAAAATACATGATCAGAAAGTAGTAAGCTAGTAAATAGGAATATTCACAATCGTTTGATTTTAGTAGTCTCATGTAGGGAACTACCTAATATTTTTTATTTATCTTACTGGTGGTCCTTCCAATAAGCACCTACACATGACAAAGTTAACCAAAATGATTGTACAACCTATGAAAAAATATTTGCTGAGGACAGTAGCTGCACAGTGGCATGGGAAAGGTAGTCTGTAACCTTCAGAATACCTACTTGCAAAGAACAATGAAATAGACTAAATATAAACATTGAAACCCACAAGACCACATCCCTGAGCACAGTTCTACACTCACTGTTCATGTACTCTGCGGGTAGAAAAGCAAAATCATAAAAATCAACAAAACTAGTGTAAGGAGAATCATTCCTGTGCAATAAGGCCAGCATGGGCTACCCAACCTCACACACCTTCCCTCTTTCCATGGATAGATGTAAACAAGGTCACTGTGAAATGGAAAAGGCAGCACTGACTGATCCTGTAAAGTTGTTCTTTTTGATCGTAATTTCAAGTCCCTGCAAATATTATCACTTGAAGCAGGCTATGTTGCTCTTGTTCTGCTCTAAGACTGGAGGATGAGTCTGCATCAAAAATAATCAGGGCAGAGTGAAGGTGAGCTAAACACACATACATTTTATTCTGCATTTATTAATATCCATCTCAATTATTTTCCCAAACAAAATATTCCCAGAGAGCTAGTGAGTTGTTTAAAACTCTGTCCTGCAGCATAAGTACCAATCTGGCTCTCATTTTTGTGTGGTTTCAGAAAGCAGCTGTTTGTGTTTATAGTCACCAGCAATCGATTCATCTTTTTAATCAAACAAGAGCTGCTTGGGTGCCTTTGCCCATGGCTGTGGGAATCAAATCACTCTAGAAAACCGACCTTTTACAACAATACTAAGAGGCCTCAGTGGATGTAAGGGATTACAGAGAGATGCTTTTTGAGAAACCAGGTTTCTAGTCTGTAGCACTCTCCATGCTGGGTCAAGTACACTGGGTTCAGC
>NW_008626135.1:20987-33761 GCF_000691845.1 Merops nubicus
TAAAAAGGGTCTGGGCCAGTTTTCTTTCTTCTGTCTCCAAATCCTGTTCTTTCTGCCTCATGTGCCTACCTCCTCTTTCTCTTTTCCCCACCACATATGCAGAAAGACCATAAAACGTTAGTTCAGATCTACTGTAAGATAAAATCAGGAAATCCAAAAGAGGATGATAATTTCTTCTTAGCAGTAGAGTATTTTACAAATAGTGCAACATTTTTCCAGTATGAAGTGTGACTGCAGTTGCACAGAAGTCAAACAGACTGTGTGAGCTTCTCTCCATATTTCACTTTAGCTTTGTAGAGACATTTCCCTACTGCTAGCCAGCTTGGAGCTGCTGCTGACAATTACAAGATGTGTGAGGTATAATAATACACACAAACGTTAGTTTGTCACAAGAACAAGATCAGTTGCTCATTTCTCCGGATGTGAATTAAACGCTGAAGAATCAATGGTGTGCTTCATAAGGAATCAAACTGAAACACACTGGCCAGTATTTCTGTGTGCTTGCACTGGTGTGTAGATGAGCTAGCAAAGGAGAAGCAGGTCAGCTTGAAGTCTGCAGCTCTAGACTTGAAAAGGCAAATAAGTGTATCTCACTGAGAAGCAATGGCCTAGTTCCTCCTCCTCCTGATCGTAGCGTAGCAACGACACCACACTCACCTGCTGTCATTTGAAACACAGACCTCTGAGCCACTGTTTTGGCCTCTTTACTTTTTGGAAAGAAACATTCACAACATACTTTGTACTCTTTGTCATTCCTGTCCACCAAGCTTCCGAAAGAAATGGTTATGGGAGCTACAAAAACAGGATTCTACCAGGATGTTTTTTCTCTTCTAGAAGAGAAACACAAAGCTTAGAAGAGCTAATACACTAGAAAAATCCACTAGAAGTGACCCAGCAGCAGGTCTAGGAGGCTCTAACTTGACTTGAAAGGAGCACAGTGTCCTTTCTTGCAGCCAAGTAAAATGAGCCAGTTCTGTTAATGGTGTCCTACTCATTCCACCAGGAATTCCAAGGCAAACCTGAAGACTCAGGTCTTCAGAAAAATTATAGATAGTCTCACAGATGCTTCACTGAAGTAACAAAAAGCTGATGAAGGCCACAAAGGGAATGTAAACACTCACTTGAGCTGCTCTATGGACTGACGGAGGACACCAATCCAGTGAATAATAAAAAAAAAAAATAGTTGTATCACCATCAGCAGCTGTGTGCTAGACTCAAAGATTCACTGCGATTGTACCACTAAAAGGAACACACATTCTCCATGTTCTGCCATTGCAAATGGTACTGCAGACATTAAGAACCACTAAAAATTCATTTCCCACAAGCTTACTTCAAGCAGATCACTACTAAAGGACGCAGTGAGTGGCAACCTGGAGACACTATGCTTTGATTTTATATGGTATCTGCTTCCTCTGGGATTCCCTAGCCAAGGTAGCACATAATCCTTTTCAATAAAGCAACACTGTTCAGGCAATTCCCAAGCCAGCAGCTAAAGGAAAAAATAATAACCCTTAGCAAAGAACACACAACTATCTACAATCTAAAAGAAAATCCACTTAGATACAAACTAAACAGGAAACTGAAGTGTCTTGAGTTTAAATGAGGGGAAGCTGCAGATGAGTTCTGTCTCTCTAGAGAATAAAAGCATTTCAGCTTTATGGCATTGGCAGCAAAGAGCTTTTATATTCTGTCTCCTCAAAACCTGAAGCCTGTGATCTCAATCCAGTGAGCATAAGGGAAGATTAATTCCCTCTTCATTAACTTGTTGAGTCTTTTACCTTGAACACAAGTTCAAAATTGCACAGAGCATCCTTATACAAAAAGCAGTCCCTGGCTTTCATAATCAAGGTTATCCTCCCTCAGCAAATGCAGTTTGTTACACAGAGGACTGTGTAATAAAAGTTTAGTGTGTAAGTTTATACAGGCATACCACACCATTTGTATTGGATTGATTAAAAAACCAGCAAACAAAAACAATGACACTAAAGAAAAGAATCTAAGAACAGAGTGTTCTTTATATATTTGTAATTTGTCTTCCTAAAAAGACACCCTTTCATTAGTTGAATATGTAATTATTTTCAAAACTTATAAATGACCAGTAATGAGTAAGGCAAGTGGACTGGATATTCCTTTCCAGCTGAGCTTTATGTACAATTTCTACTTGATTTTAAATTTCTTTTACAGGCAACCATCACAGTTGATACTGATTTCTGTATTTCACACAATCCAACTTAAAAAGGTTTAATTTATAATTTCCAAATATTAAAAGAACTCCATTTCTGTTGATGTGAATATTGTAGTTGCTATTGATGGAGTATGAGGAATTCATGACAATTCCTCCTGACCATGCCTCAGTAGATTCAGCATTGAACTTTACTGTCCAAATTGCCTTTACCATCAAAAAAGGAAGAAATTCAAACAATGTAAGCTACATTTAACTATGCTGTATTTATAAAAGTAAAATAAATTCACCAAAAGAAAATTGCTTAATTAAACAACACAGAAGCAAATAGTTTCCTATTTGATTGTAAGTTATCCTTTCAAAATTACTAAGATCCAAATTCTTCAAAAACTTTGCTCACAGTGTTGTTCAACTAATATCTACAAACAAAACGAGCATAGCTGAGATAATCAACAAGTCAATCCTCCTCAGAATGTTATTGAAATGATATGCCCAAATTTAGAAGGATTGAAGCACAGAAAGAATAAGAAGTACACATCTGAGGAGAAACAGCTGTTTTAACAAAAAGCATCCACCTCATGACATGAAGGCCGAGATAATATCTGCACAGTGGTTTGTCCCATTGAGCAACTGAGACTCACCAGCACAGTTCCCAACTAGTTCTATCCTTGTTCTGATGGAGACATACGTGACTTTGCTCACTTCTTTATCTTGTCAAACGGTTGTAGCTGACAGCTAGAGAATTACCTGAATATATGCTTCCTGATCCTCTTCACACACTCACTCAACTGTGGAGCCCTGCAGCTGCCCCACTGCGGCCATGCTGACTTTCTGAGCAGCACCCTATTTCTCATGTGGAGGTTCAGGTGAAGGTTAGGACAGAGCTGTCTGAGGTGAAAGAGCACCCCACAGCAAACAACATTGCTAACATGTATTACAAAGAGCATTTAGTGAAGAATCAACAACAGTACCTAGCAGGCAAAAATCAGTTTTCCATTATCAGCAGTAATCACTGGCTTAGCACTGGTCAGAAATCAGCAGATTTTTTTTTCTTCATTACTCTGGCAAGAAAAACCTTTGGTACTGTCTATGAATTATAACTTTGTTCTGTTCTTTTTCACCTTTATGCCTCTGTACCATTGGCGTAACCTGGGACATACCAAAGGAGTGTTTTGATTTTCCATCTCCCAGTCAAAGAAAGCAAAAAGAAGTACTAAAGGCTTTCTCCAGAAAACAATTTATTACAATGTTTGCAGCTTAATATTTTAGATGCGTGATTAAGACAAGTTTCCACTTACAAAGCTGTAGCCTACAACAAATCCATAAGTCTTCTGAAAGTACCCTGTAATTATAAATGGCAGATAATTGGCATCAGTCTCGATAAGAATAATGGTACAACTGGCTAGGATTATACACTCACAGACAGGAACGAGTGCCTTTCAAGCAGTCTGCCACCAGCCCCTGAGTCTTGGACCCCAGAATAAACATGGTCAATCAGGCTTACCACTACAATAGAAGCCGTTGGTCAAAGAGTGAATGAGGAGCAGGTAAAGATGAATGGGTTGATTCTTGGCTCCCAGCCATACAATTCATTAAGCTACTGTCTGAAGCAGTGAAGGAATGGTAATTCATAGCTAAAGTAAGCCAATGCTGTGCCGTTACATGACCATCCTCTTGCCAAAGCACAGAAGAAAAGCTTAGCTTAGTGATGTGCCTCCAACTTTCAGTGTTATCTGTGGCTGCTCCTCAAGCACAGCTTACAACTTGTCCCCTGCTTATTGCTCTTCTTGAACTTATAATTACGCAAAATAAGATGATGCTGTGTCTAGAATTACAAAACCCCACAATCCACATTTTCTCAAAGGCTTTCCAGCAAGTGTTCCTAACCTAGAAACCTACAATTACATTGGCTATCATCAGACTTAGCCTTTAAAATCTCAGCCTTCCTAAAAGTGAAGACAGATGCACATGTGTGATTATCAGCACAACCCTGATGTTGGATACACTATAAAATGATCCCAGTGCTGGCTACAACATGGAACTGCCCATAGCTCCTTATTCTGGTAAAATCAGCATGCAATTTGTTGGACAGATTCTATAATCCACAGATGAAGGTAGTTGTACATTTTGAGTTTATCCAGCATTAACAGCCCCTAATAGCCTAGTTCAGTACAGACATAACAAATGGAAATGGCTTTAAATTATCCTTCCCCTGAGACATCATTTCATAAGAGAACAAACTCTATATGCACAAAGAGAGATTTCCAACGTAAACATGTGGTGGAAGCTAAAAGCTGCAGCCCGATTTAGGGCAAAGCAAGGGATACAATTTCAAAGGCACCCATTGCTTTCCAGTTCACAATATATATGTTCTTTTTTGCTGACTTTTCTGCCCTTTGTGCTCAGAAGACCATGCATATTGAAGAAGTCACTTTTTAACTTCTTGAGACCTTAATGGGTTTTGTCTCATTTTTCTCCCCACACAACTCCTCTGTATGGGATGCAAAATCTACCATCATTATGAGGGATTAATCATAAGCAGCACTAGAGTCATCTGGCTGTCAGCATTTTAAATTATCCTTTATGTTTTCAGAAAACAGACTCTAGAATTTTGACTAAGTCATTCACTAATTTGAAATTCTTAAACTGTGAGGAAAAAAATAAAAAGTTTATGTGTAGTAACTCCAGTATGGAGGATTCTGGTTTTTCTTTCTCAGGATTAATGTAATACCAGGCCTGGTTTTGTATTTGATGAGATGCCAAGCAGAGTCAGGGGGAGAAGTATTTTACAGAGAGAAATCCAATGCCAGCGCTAGCAAAACCTGTATTTATGAACTCTAATATTTTTACCCTTTGACTTCTTAGTACTCTGAAAAATATACCTTTGAAGACATTATACCGCACCCATTATTATTTGGAGGTTTGAACTTATTACCTCTCATAGAAACACAATACTAGATCTAAGTTCAACAGAAAACTTCCAGCCATTTTGCACAACACAATATTAACTTGTTTCAGAACTGAAGTTTAGATCTCTAAAGGTTTGTCTTTTCAGCAGGGATAGTTTCAAACATTGCTAAAATTCAGTGTTGAATCAGTGGCTTGAAGAACAGATGAAATACCTATTTGAAGATATAGTGGGTTTTCTGATTAGACACATTGAGTCTGTTATACTAGTAGAGAACCAAAATGTTCTCCATCAGCTGAAGCCTATGGTTTCAGACCGTTGTGTTCAAACAGAAACAATCTGCATTCAAATACTCTCTGTAATGAACAAATTTAAGAATGTAAAATTAAACAAAAAGCAGGCAGAAAAAAAAAACTATAAAAATGGCAAATCCAGGAAGAAAAGAGAGATATTTACACAAGCTAACATTTGTATGCAAATATTATGCGCTGTAAAGAAGGGGTATAATTGCCAACATTTATAATCCAACACAGCAAAACAACAGCTTGCATGCACAAAGGACTAATTCTGTTACAGTGATAAATGTTTGTATGGGATGCAGCTTTATATCTTGTACTCTAAAAGTTGTGTGCTAGCTTTGTCACCAGTTCTGATACTATATTCTTTAGGACAACATTCTCTAGGACATACAAGTCACTCCTTCAGCAACATTTACCATATATAACTTACCACCAACCCCAACACTGATCTGTGACTGTCTTTTATCTTAGAAGGGTGCTGTTTCTGACATTTAATTCATTAAAAAAAATTTTGGAGTCATCAGGCTTTTTGAGAGCCCATCACACCGGACTCTGGCCTTGCTCTTGCAACCATGTTGCAAACACCTATGTAAAATTTTGTACCCATATTCTCTCTGAACTATGACTAGTGTGTCCATCTTCAAATTCTACCCTGGGCAGATGCATCTGAAGCTACTGGCACCCAGCTTTTGGCTTTAAAATCCACTTTGCTTAGTTTTTTTTGGTCTTGGTTTTGCTTTGTTCCGTTTTTAAAATCAGTTCTTTAATGAATGGTTGACCAAAGATTAGCCTGCCATTTCCCAAAGTAAATATTTTATTATTAGATGAAAAAAGATTTGATAATCATAAAACCTCAAAGAAAAACATAAAGGTGATGACGACTCATCTGAGCTGCCCCATCAGATCAATTATAAAAGACTTCTGAGTATGTGGTTATCAATAAAACCACCTACATGTTAGACACATGCACAGGAACATAGCTATCTATCTCTACTATTATATACTGGATCATTTTTGGTTTTATTTAGGAGAGACAGCTGGAATGTGAGAATTATAGCAGTTTCATTCTCTGTTTTCATCTCCCAGAGAATATGTATTTCCAAAGGAAACTGCACATTAGAATTAGATACTCCTGTCTTTGGAAGAAAACTGACTTAAGCAAGTATGGAAATGGAATTTAAAATGGTTTTTAGATTAGCTGCAGCAGCTGAGTAAAAGGGCTTTAGAAATGTAAGCTGAGAGTTTGCCTGACTTTTACTAAATAAATTCCCTGATTTTTTTTTTTCTTTGATTCTTCCACAGCCCAGAACCCCCCAAAAAAATTGTATTTGGAGAAATTACCTAAGCTAAGCATGTTCTCTGACAGTATATACATATAGCATTCAACATAGTGCATGGCTTTGTCCTCTGCAACTTCACCTGCTTGTCTTCCTGACAAAGTCTCTCAGGACAAAGATGATGATGTGTTTCTATATGAAATTGTTTACAGCACGATCAGGTATAAACAATGATGAAATAATAATGGAATTGGACAGCACTTGTATTGAATGCAGGCTGTAACATTGCAAAGCCAGGAGCTGAATATTTGAAACTATCCGTCTAGACATGGAGAAGGTCATTGCATGCATGGGGAAACAAATCCACATTCTGCAATAAAAAAATTAAGAAGATGGGCAGGGAGAGGAGCAACCAAAGAGAACAGAAAGTTCCATTATCCTTTAAGCTGGAACTCAGTCAAAAGGAAGTTGAAACCACCACTTCACCATGAGATAGTCAGGACAGACGGTTATTTCTGAAGGAACTGAAGTTACACAACAGAGTTTTGACAGATAACAGGAAACCAAATCCAAAAATGAGATTCTAATTCATAGTAAGACACAAGCGATAGCCACTGTTTGCTGACTCTCCCACCTCCTTGCCAGATGTAGCAAGAATATGTCATTTGCAAGACAGGCAGCTTCTTCCTTGTGAAGGCACAAAAGTCACAGAGAAAGGTCACTTTTAATCTGAATCGCATTTCCAAACATAGCAGGGCTTGGGCACATTGGGAAAGAAATGTTGAGAAAGAAGTGCCCAGTTCTTCTTAAGTCGACAGAGAAGGATTCCTTTAAATCTTCTCATCTGTGATCCTTCACATCCTCTTGCTGTGTATCTTGATCTGTCTTTTAGTATGAGGCACTTATTAGAAAAAAGCACACCACACAATACGATGATGTTTGATTAATAAGAAACTTGCATCTCCAAAACAGACATCTTAATTTACAGAACATTTTAAAGGTTAACAACACTGTAGCTGGTATTTAATTTTGATTGAGAAAGTAAAAAAAACACATTCAAAGCAGAAAATCAATCCTATAACAAATCAGAACGTATAAACACTCACGGTCTCTGCACAAGGACTGCTCTGCACTTCCTGACAGTGAAGTAGGCAAACTGACTTGGAAAACTTCCTCTCTCTTCTAGTAACTTCCCTTAGGCTTCATCACATTAATC
Source organism: Merops nubicus (assembly GCF_000691845.1). NCBI lineage: Eukaryota > Metazoa > Chordata > Aves > Coraciiformes > Meropidae > Merops > Merops nubicus. The sequence continues at coordinate 28,870 of NW_008626135.1, forward strand.
CAAAACACACAAAATTGGGTTACCCAGAGGAAAGACCAGTCCAGACGGACTCTCCTGTGGCTTATGCTTGCCATCTTTTGATTTAATGACTTCAGTGTATCATTTGTAGTCTCACCACAAGTCTGTACAAGAGCCATGGATCACCAAGCAAGATCCTGAACACTTCATTAGCTGACAGGATTCAAGGCTCATTTCTGTTGCCTTCATGGTAGTTCCATGACAAAACATTCCTTGTCCTAACACAACATGACACAATATGGGAGAATACACAGATTTCTAATATACACCTCCAAATTATGTCAAATGTCTTCACCTGGAAACCAACCCAACATTCTAATTTTAAATAGCCAGTGCCAACTCCTAAATGGAGATTTCAAGGAACATGCCAATTTGTGAACTGCATCACAACATGTTCATCTATAGGATTAAACCAGAGTTTACTTGTTCTGAAAGACATTTGTGCATTTGTGCCTTTCTCATGACTTAGGTCTCCATCTAGCCCTAAAGTTCTTAACCACAGTAAGGTGGGAACCTATTGTCTTTTGAGTGCATACTGCCCCAGCTGCTGTCACTTCTTTACCAGTTTTCAGTGTAGTTTCTCTGTAGCCTATTGAGAGAGCTTGGTTACATAGACATTTCCATGAACCATTGTTCCTGTCTTAACACGTCTTCACTCTATCCTCTGTCCATTAGAAACTGGATGATACTTTTCTATGTTAAAGATGAATCCTTCCTTTTCCCTGAAGATCACTTGCCAGGCTGCCAGCTCAGTCCTACTGGTTCTAGGCTGCCCATCAACTGTACTAGGGCACTGAGGACTCACACATTGGTAAATATTTCAAGAGCCATGGTTACAGCAGCAGTTTTCATCACCACTGCTTTCACTGTCAAGGTATTTACAGTGGCCACCATTTCTTCAAAGGAGAAAAATCTGAAGCCTTCCATAGGGAAACCCAGACCACCCATTCATTGTTCTCCTCCTCCTGTAACTAACCAGGCTCATCAGATTGATGAGAGGTGCTAGGCCATGCTCACTATTCACATAATATCTACTGACATATTATAACATTCTAACATAAAAGATGTGTTACAACATCCTGCTTGTAATGCCCACAAATTTGTCCTGCAGGACTTCTTCAGTCAATCAGCAGAATAAACTTTTTGGCTTCACTCCTCTACCTGACCAGGTCCCTCTGCTCACTGACTGTGTTGTTCTGTTGTCATGTTCTTCAAAAACTCTGAGCTTAAAAAGAACATGCCATGGTCTGGAATGCCACCTCTGTGCAACATTCAGAGACCTTCACATACTTACATTCTCAAACTCCCAAGTTTGCAAACAAAACCATAAGTACATGAGGCTTAAGAGGCTTTGCTGATGTATCTCAGCACTTCTCAAGGATCAAGTAATTTAAATTTATCATAATATTATAGCTTCTTCTCTCCCCACCTTCCCACCTCACCAGAATTCAGCAATGCTGTCACATTATAGGCAATTCACAGTGTCAGCATTTAAAGGTTTTGGGGACAGTTCCATTCCACTTTCACTGTTTCAGAGGTTTATTCCATCTCAACTATGACCCTGCTTAAAAGATAACAGAGCTTGGCCTTCAAAAAAAAGTGACTTTTTACAATCCATTGGTAGCCACATAACCAGAAAGGTATAAAATCTCACTTTATCTAAGTGGCTGATCTTATCAGGCCCTTGTTCTGTACTGCCTCAGTGCTTTCTGCACCACTGATCTAAGTCCACCAAACAATGCAGCTGCAGAAATCAATGGTTAACACATTTACCAACTGCTGTGGAAGTCCCTGATGCCCTCAGTACAACTCAGGAATCCCACTAGGTTGGAGGCAGGTATTATTTTGGGCATATTTTTGATGCCTATGAATAACAGCTGAATAACTTGCATAATGACACTGAAAGCAATCAACAAGTCAAATACTGCCCATAAGAGCAGGGCAGCAGTTGACACGTCACCCCACATCTTTCATATCTGACCTGTAGTCTTCATCTGAGCCCTCCGCATCCAACACACTGGCAAACATGCAGAGCTTCCTGAGCCATCCAGCATCTCAGTGAATGATTGCTTTTTTTTGGTAAAATATTATTGGCCACAGCTCAAAGGAGCTTTTCTGAGCTTTTGATCTCCACTACAAATGCAAAGGACTGAGCAGCATGTGGCCAGGAAAAGCTGCACCCAGTGAGAGGCTTTGAAAGCTTCTGCCTGTAGAGTCAGTAAAAAAAAAGAAGCTAAGTTCTTCCACAACACAGTACAAAACTACTTCTATGAGAATTCTGGTTTACATATTTGGTAAGTGTAATTTTCAACCATTCATTCACCCCCCTGTTCTCAAAAACCCAGAAGTTCCATGAGGGCATGTTCCAAAAGAAAGTACAGATGCATGAGGCTGCTTTGTGCACCTCGTCAAGAGTACAAGTCACTGCACGCAGAAACTAACAGTACACGCACATGCTATGGGTGAGCATGAATAAGTTATTCCTGAGGCATAATGCCTAGAAAAATGAAACAAGAGTTTTCTGAGAAAGCTTCTACAAAAACTCATAAATATTGATAGAGCAGCAGAGAGTTATAAGTATGCACTTTCTCTCATGCCTTAGGATGACTTCAGATCTTAATTTCTTCCACAGACGTGCTCCTTTGCCAGGTTCTGACAAGGCTGTTAAGAAACTCAGTGATTACAGTGCAAAAGTTTTGTGTCTATAAAAGTTTGTATCTATAAGACATAAAATGGACTGTGTTTAGTTGGCCTTTCATTTCCCAGTCTCATTTTCCCTTACAGTAAAATCACAGCAGTACACAGTCAGAAGAGTTTCCTGTGAGCACCTACTCTGGTCTGCAGCCCAAGAAGATGGGTTAAAGACTGTTTTTATACAGATGCTTCATGTTGTCTTCAATATATTAATAATTAGCATGCCAGTTTCACAGATGAGCTATCCCAGTGTTGACACTCCTACTGCTAGTTAGCCACATCTTGTAATGCTGAAGTTTACCAATTCTTCTTCCAGTCACTGCACACTCTTATATGTTTGCCCACACAACTGAGAATACTGAGCTGCCAAATAGCAATTCCAAGCATAAGTACCTCTGCAATCTCACATTCTCACCAAACTCCTGAAGCCTTACATAGAAGTCTTTCTACAACATGGACTGGTTTTTGTGGTCCTCTTCCAAACTCTCCCTCAGTATTTCCCTATCCTCCCCAAACTCTGAGAATCAGAACTGGACAAAAATTACTGCAGAGTTTACCAGTCCTGGGTACAGTAATAAACAGCACTCCTCCTTTCTCATTGGCACTCCTGACAGAGCATATCAGGATCCCACTGAGAGGCTCTTTGCCAGAGCTGATTAGCAAGACAGCTTCTGCTGTGGAAGTTTCAGCTACTTTCCCACCCCAGGATAATCTCTGGATTACAGTTTAAGTCTGTTTCTTATGCTGTATGCACAAACTTGCATTCTTTCCTCTCATTTGCGTTGCCTTTATTTGGCTGTAGTAGAACTACACTGAAGGATGGTTAATCTTTAAAAAGGAGCTAAAAAACAAACAGGGGAATAAATGGAATAAACCTTTAAGCCATGAAGATGTCCCATGAAACGTGGGCAAGTATGTGTGCAACGTGTGCAAGTATGCTGTTGGGTTAAAAAGGGGAAAACCTTCAGTCCTGCTCTTGGGAACTGCCTGGGAAACCATCAGGTTGATGGAATGGATCTGGGACCATTCCACAGCAAGTCACAAGTGAAAATTACCAGTTGCTGCTGGTATTTAGAAGGAAAGTGTCCCTTCATTCTTGTGTGCACTAAAAGTTTAAATAATTCATACATTTTAGGGAATATACATGCCCAGTTTATTAATAGTTTTTAGTCACAAGCTTTTACAGTCATTTTCAGTACAGATTGGAACTTTGGTTTTAGGGAAACAGATTGTATCTATCTCAGAAATGAAAAAACATTCAGGAGGAGTGTAATGCATGAACTTTCCCTGTCCACCTACGGTCCATCAGATATTTATCTGTAAAGGTCAAAGGACAAATATACTTTAAAAACTGCATTACGTAATCTTTCATTTTCTTTTGCAACATCAGCTGCACAAGCACGAAAGTGTAAACAGCACGATTTTCCCTTATCAAATCCAATCTCCTCTGAGATTTATTCAGAGGCTCGAAGCAGGTTCCCCAGCATCATCACTAACTTCAGACACCGGCTTACCCTACCAGAAAGGCTGCTGGGAGAACAGTCTGGACAAAAAGCAAACACCTTTGTTCCTTCTTCACTAACAAGGAAGTAACTCAAACTAATATAAGTAACAAAATAGCTTAGCAAAAACATGTTCATGCATATATACACACACATATCATATATATGGCCTTAAGTCTAGAACCTGCAGGTGGGAATTGTTAATAAGAGTCAGAAAAATAGAGATATCTGCAGGATTTTGGCTGCAACTTCTTCCAACATTTTCTGCCCAAGCACATTAAAGCTGAAAAAACTGAGGTCTATCAGCTATAGTTACTTGGAGTCTCTGACTCAGTCTTTGGCCATGCAATAAGACAGTTTTCACTATTGTGTCACTAGTTTGGCCCAAGTCAAGAAACTGACTGATTCTCCAAGAGAATTCTTCTTGCAGAAGAAACCTCCAAGATTTCTTCTAGAAGAAATTATGTTTCACCTTTAGGTCACTGGTTTGGATCCATTACAGGTCAGTAGGAGCTGAATGTCCTCACCATTTGACAGTTGTTTACAGCCTGATGCAAAATGAATTTGCCAACTTACCAGTTTCACTACATACTGCAGTATCTACATCATTGCTGACCTTCACAACAGCTTTAGAAATTCAGGAAAGGACTAAATAGGAGCCTGAGCTTTCCTGCCGAT
>NW_008626135.1:33792-150622 GCF_000691845.1 Merops nubicus
CTTCAGATCAAAGCTGAAATACAACGATAAGCCAACGGAACAGCTTGTGCAGCTACCGCTTGTGTTTAACAGACCAAGGACAAGGAAAGAGGTTATGGTTTGCCCTGTAAGCTTGGTGCCTGAACACTAAAACCTATTTAAAAGCACAGGGTTTTTTTAGCAAATACTTTCCTAACTACAGATGCAAGTAGAAGGCACAGTTGTTTGTGTCAATACCCTGAAAGCACCAAAATTCTTTTCATCTAGCCTATATTAGGTGTTAGGAAAAACGTTCATGTTGACCATGAGGTGGGATTTAAAACAGTCCCTTTAAACACACCTTGGTTACATCTGGTTAGTTACAGTAAGTTCATCACTGACATTACACCCAGTTACTTTTTCAAGGAATGTCAACATTTGAGGCCTATGACTTACTGGTAGTTTAATATTATCCTGGGATTAATATAAGAGGAGAGAAGTGGGCTGTGAGTGACAAGGGGATGTGTACTGCAAGAGCCTTGGCAGGCCAAGGTTCCCATCAGGCCAAAATTCAGGATGTCCTAGGCCTGTATGTATGCTTTTAATCACTAGTTGAGGCATACCAACAGAAGTAGTTTTTCCATTTAAAAAATTCATTGCTCATTTCAAGAGGAACAGAATTATCCTATCTTCAAAGTTCAGATTTTGGGAAAAAGCAGAGATCTTCAAGTTCTGTTCAAAACAGTCTAAAATCAGCCAAAGAGTTCCAGAGGAGAAAATATTTTTCTCTTCCTGCCATAAGGCAGGATTATTCTATCTCAAAATTTGTTACGTATTTACTAACTTGAACTGGCAGAAAAGATAATCCTCAAACCATCAGCACATTCAAAAGCAACAAAATGAGTAGATTTAAAATTAAAGAATTAGCTGTTACGAGAATATGAGCCCCGTCTTTTGAAAGAGCCTCCCTTTAAAAGATTAAGTACATATTAGAGATTTATCAAAATATGTAACTTTGTGTACAGATTAATAAATAGGTATAACAAATGTGGCATAACAAAGAAGAGTATATATATAAAGTTCTAATAAGAAAAATACTACAAACCATAAAAAACCTAACACCATAGGCTCAGAGGATATTTCAAGCTACCTCCTGCCCTACGCTGGCACAGCTTATTGTCAGACCAGGTTACTCACATCTTTATCCAGCCAGGTTTTGAACACTGCTGCTGATACAGACAGACAGCACAACTGCTCTGGGCAATCTGTGGCGTTCACGGTGTAGATGAAAAGAAACAGTCAGACAGAAAAATGCAGAAGCAAACATAAAAGAACCTGGAAATGATATTAATGGCTGTCATCAAAAGAAAAAGGATAAGGGAAGAAAGCAAAGGTATTTTAAAAAGAAGAAAAAAAGTCAAGGAAAGCATTTTTTAGTACTTCAGTTTATCCAGCAGCCTAATGCAAAGAGTCTGATTCTTAAAGGCTTGATTTTGTAAAATAAAAAAAAAACATTCCAAATCCAAACTTGAAACAAAGCAAAAAACCTTTAGGGCTTTTAAGTGATCTCAACACAGACTCCAGAATGTGAGGCAACCAAAATCACCAGCTACTTTCAATCAGGTAGGCTGCAGCTGAGTCTGTTGAGCAGTGCTTGACACATTTCTGCTAAGCTCTTGAGGATAACCAATGAATGACAGTATTTTGCATGCTGAGCTCTGTAGTTCCATCAGGCAAGAAGCTGAGAGCCCTCCAACTAAACACATCTACCACATGGCTGCATTAATGCTTTCCTTTGCAAGGATTTGGGAAATGACAAGAAAGCACGGCAGAGGCATTTTTAGTGGCTGGTGGATTAAGAGACTTCGAGAAACATTTTATTTCCTGGCCTATTTGTTCTGTTGCAACCAGTCTGATCACAGAACCTGCAAGGACAGGACATCTCTAACCATCTCTGCAGACAAGGCAGAAGAAGGATACTGTATTAATATCCACACTGTTGCAAATACATGCTCAAGTAAGACAAAAAAGTAGATAAAAATGGCAAAAAAAAATTATCATAATTTGGTTTATTTGCTAATAGTAACAGGACACTCAGGGCTATAAAAGCTTAGCCAGTGAAGGAATAAGCCCCTGGCCTGAGGAGTTCATGCTGATCACAACCAGTCAGGGCACCACATCATTCTGCAGGACTTAGGTGTAAAAAAGATTTTTCCTTTCAGGATCCCCGAAGGAAAGTCTTTTTTACTGACATGAGTTGGTATCACTAGGCCTTGATTTAATATTTGAATTGCCCGTGCGTCAACAAGAGCGTGATTGCCTCAGGAATTCAGTCCATAGGCAATCATGGCCCTAGACATGGAGAGAAGACTGGAAAAGTGGCAGAAGCAGCAAAGAAGACCAGTAAGAGGCTTTCTTCTGAGATTAACTATGTTGCAGTATGTCATGTAGGACTTTGATCATCACTGTGTTCACTCCACAACAGCCAAAGCATAGAGGTAACACAAATCTATGCCTGTCTTTCACTTAAGTTTAAGGCAACAACACTGAAGTTAGCAAGATCATTTTAGCATTCAGAGTTAAGTAATCAGGTGATGACAGGAAGCCACATCTGAGCATCTGAACTAAGAAAACCCCACGGAGCTTCAAGTGCCCGTGACGCAGTCTTTTCCAGCCGAGTGTAAATAGGACACGTCACCTCACCCAACACCTCAGACCACAATGTTTTGAAGGTACCAAAGGAGGAAACCACACTGCAAAGAGGAAGCAACAAATTCAGTTTTAAAAAGCTTGCAGGTTTAAACCAACTTTATCATAACCAGAAACAGCTATTAAATTCTGAAGCAATAACACATCATTAGCAATTAAGCTGCTGAAACTGGGCAGCAAGCTCTCCAACATTTTCAATGGCACCATTGAGTGTGGGGATTGCTCACCACTAGGTGCAAGGCGACCACCGGCAGCCAACTGGGTATCGGAGCGATGAGAATACCACAGGTACCTGTGCAAAATGCAAGACAAACACCCCAGTTTCATGTGGAGCTAAGAAGTAGGGTCAATTAGGAAACATCTTGATTTTTGTTTTATTCTTCACTGGTTTAGCAAAAACAAGACCTCAGAAAACAACATTTTTTTGGGGTGGGAAGGTGCAAGAATAGTGAGAGAGAGAGAAAGAAACACACAGACAATATAACAACCCAGATGTTAGCTTGTGTAGCGTGTCTAGTTTTGACCAAGAACCTCAGCCTCATCTCCTCTCTTGTCTTCAAGATTTTTATTTTATCAGCACAAACACATCTCCACAGAACACGTCATTTCTGATAAAAACCTTATTTTTTCATTGAAACCACAGCTATCACATTTTCAGCACAATCAAAATAAGAAATACTTTTTCATATGAAAAGGTCCACTGACAATTCACTGTGGTACAGACACATTTGTATTCATTTATTTATATGCATTTCAAACAAATAAATGATTTTAAACTGTACAACACTAACCATCAGGTGATTTCTACCACCTTAAATACTGATGCAAAAGAACAATAACCAGATCCTGGGCTGAAGCCATAATAAACTCAAAATTGCCCTAAATTGCATGGGCATTGTGCCATTTGACTCGCTCAGAATTACCATTCAGGCTGCTGGACACAAATACCTTGTTAAAATCAGCAAGGAAAGCAAAGTATCCCTACCTAAGGGAAATCCAAAGCTCATCAAAATAAGTTTTCCAAGTCCTTTACAAAATCAGCATGGCATGGAGCTGATACAGCCTCCTCTCACCCATAGGATCTTCCCATCCAGACAAAAGACATTTCATTTTCACAGAAAGCAGGTTCATCTCAGGATATACCCTGTGCATGGTAAATGCTAGAAAGATAAGCCTGTGCTGACCTCTCTGCCTCTGTGACTCATCTCCTGCTGGAACCCTCTGGATCCCAACCGCTCATTTCACACCAGCTCACATGACTGTCACAGCAGTGACTAAGAAGCAGATGCACCCTCAGGAAAAGGAGAACTGGGCAGCTGTTGACCATAAGCCAAGACAGTGAACTCTAGGGATATAAAGCACTTGACATGTTGATCCCATGCTGTTTACAGTTAATTCATGATAACCTGGAGGAAAATAATGTGACCAGTCTTTACTAGTTTGCAATATTTTGGCTGAATAGTCAACAGAACAATCTAGAGGCTCCAAGGATCATGAAGTTTTTGGCATTTAACCCAAATCCACCATGAACTTTTCTTCTTAAGATGCAGATTCAGTCACTGACAGGCACTATAGTAGCTTGAAGGCACTGAAGTTTATCCTAAATTTCATTCCTCCTGAACATGACCAGGAAAAGGTTTACAGACTTCTAAAGCTTAAAAAAATAATAAAAATGCAGGCCCATCTTAATCACTTGTCTTCCAGCAAGTGGCAGCTTTCAGTGGGTAACAATTTAATAACATTAACTGTCAAACATGACAGCCAGTGTCTCAACTCTTAGAACATCAACTTTATCAGTTTAAAGTTAAAACCAGAGGGAACAGTAAGGAAAAAGGGAGCTGGATGTGACTTCTGAAAGACCATTCAGAAGCAGATGCTAAGGATGAGTGGACCCAGCAATTTGGTTCTCAGGGCCATGGGGTCAGCACAGATGATCTTGTCAAATCCTAGCAGCTAGGATTCGAGCTGGTTCCAGACTGGGTACCTGCTCTGGTTCCCTGGTGAGAACATCCCTGCTCTGGCTGTGGCCAGGGGACCAGCCATTGGCTTCAATCCTTCTGGCTCCGTGACGGTTTTGAGCACACCTGGCTAACATGGAGGGGAACTTCTGATTTAATTTCATACAAAAGTTCTCTAGTTGATGCACACCAAAACCACGCCACATAATGAACAGACGTCTAGAAAGCAAAGAGCATTGAGAACTTGCTTGAAAACCACACTACTGAGCTTAATGAAGACGCCACTGCAGACGCAGACTAAGAGACATATGGGGCACAGAATGAATCTTACTGGAGGGATCTGGTAGGATGTGGGAATTAATGCACCCCTACTCTCAATGTATTTGAAAAAAACAGCAGTCAACTCCTATACAATATACATTCCCAGGAGGTCCTAGAGCCAAGTGCTTCAACCACTTAAAATACAATTCTGGATTCAGATTGGTTATCAGTAACTTTAATTGACAACTCTCTTGCACCATTTACAGTTCTTCCTTAGACCAAGATGACAAAATCCAGCCTACGGGTTCACTATGTAAAACCAACAAACAATGAAACATGATAGGAAGCTGAACATCTACCATATTATAAAACAAATAAAATTAAAAGATAAGCAAGGGAAGCAAAAAACTGAAATTGGATATTTTAAGAACTAAAGAATTGATTTTTTGTGTAAGACAAAGATTTTTTTCCCCCTTCCTCCAAAGCTACACAGGCATAGCTGCAGAAGTCTGAAATTGTAGTTCCATACCCTTTTGCTTTTAAATTAAACAAATGATCTCAGTTTTTGGCGTGGTTTTTTACTCCAGGGAAACTATGCCATTAAGAGCGTGCCAGAAACATACTTAATTGATGTGTGTCCCAAGAACAGCTCAAAGGAGAGCAGACATACCACATATAGATTTCAAGGAAATTACTGAAAAGCCACAGAGCTCCAACAGAACGTGATATGTGAAACATGGCATATGAAAGACCCAGTATCAAAAGGGTAAATTCAGTTCTGGAGATATTAATCTGATTACCTAAGAGGTACTATGAATCGGATACTCTCCTTTGTGCACCCTACCCAACCTGGACAGATGGAGGAGACGTTATGCTCCATTTTATGACACGTAATTAGTGTTTAAGGGACAATCAAGTTACAGACAGAAAGTTTTGAACATTTTTTTCATTTGGGAATGGCATGTACAGTAACGAGCTTATAAAATAAGATTTTCTGACTTTACCTCCTTGTGTGGTTTACATACTCTACAACCTGACTTTGCCATTCTCGTTTTCAGTTGAATGCTTCCTATGCACCTCCCTAACAGAAAACCAGTCCAGCAACATCTCTAAACAAAGCACTCCACATAGAGCTCTGAAACAAGAGGTGCACAGACTGAATTCAGGCTAATTTTACACAATACAGTTCTTTATCCAAATGATAAGCAATTGCCATATTTTTCTGCACCATCTCCTCCTCTCTTCCTGCTATCATTGGCAATTCCAAGCATCTGCAGATAAAAAAATAAGTAAAACTAAATTATCTGTTTCAGAGTCCTCCCCTTGTTAGATTCACACAGTGATGTCACAGTCAAAGTTCCACGACTACAAATTATGAAGTCAATGGCCTTGGACTATCAAAAGTCAGTTAGCTATTAAAATGTTACTATTTTACATTATGTTAAAAAGCATTTTCAAAAAGCTAATTTGAAAACTATTCTTGTTGTTGTTGTTTGTAAATTCAATTTAAGATTACAGCAAAACAAAGCTTAAAAACCAGATCTCCAATTAGGATATCTGTAACTTGGTATTTGGTATTAAAAAGGCTGTCTGCATGGCTTATCAAAGACCCTAGACTTCGCAGACCACAGCAGCAATCACATGAGGCCACTTTTTGTTTATTTCTCCATCAGCATCCCATACCTGTAAACTGTGCTCATATCTACAGGTATACGAATAACAGGACTAGTTTCACAAAATACAGAGGAAGATTCAGTCTCCCTCCAACAGCACTACCCTATATAGCTTTTAATTGCTTTGAACTTAACTTTCAATAATTTCATCAGAGAGAAACAGCCATCGGTCCCCGCACTAACACAAGGAGTATTTCAGGGAGAACCATTTTGGAAAGGGTGGCTCGGGAGCAGCGGCAAGACGGAGAGGTGGTGGGGCAGAAGCTGCAGCTGGTACACATCCAGCAGTCATGGCCAAATCAGCTGCGCCGTGAGGGAGCTGGGGCTCGCTGCCAGCCAACTGACGGGGAAGTAAGATGAAGAGGCGAGTCCATGAAGAAAGGCTGCAGCAGCGTGGGAGGACTATGACCTTTTGATCTCCAAGATGTTCCTGATGTACCAAAGCGACATGTCAGCTCTAATAGGCTGCACTCTCCAACTGGTGGCAGGGGCCTACAAATTACTGTGAGATCTGAAGGCATTTGTTGTGATGATCCTGGCCTGGATGGGGCATATCAGCGCTTCCCCAGCAGGACTGTCTGACAGTCCCTCCCAAGGACTCCCGAAGGCGGGGTCGTAACCTCCAGCAGGGTCACCGCCGCACAGAGCGGCCTTGCGAGCCTGACAGAGATGCGATTGTTTATGTTAGTATTTAGGGTCACAAGCTCTGCTGGGGTGAGTTCACCACCAGAAACAGAGGCACAAACAGAAACCATGTGGGAACAGCTGGTCTAACAGATTTCACGCTCAGAAACAGCTTCTTGATACTCAGCTAAAATGTGCCCCAGCTACTCCCTTACATATCCATGTGCCAGCCTGAAACAACAGCTCCCCTGCCAGGTATCGGGCTGGCTCCAATTACTCCCAAAGAATCATGGCTGCTTATATGGTACGAGCATCTGCTTTGGGGTTTGCTTTTTCCTGACAAAGCTTCCATTTTAACAGTGGAGCTATTCATACTTGAGCCACTGTCTTTTCTACCCTTAGAAGAGAGATGTACTTAGTTAAGCACCAGCTTAGGCAGGAATCTTCTGTAGACTGCAGTTTGCCTGGGAGACTGGAGCAACAGCACGACACTTTAGCAGAGCAGAAATTAGTGTAAACAAAGCCTTCCTCCAGTTAAGCTCCAGGCATTTCCTCTTTCTGCCATTTCTTCAGCCATCGTTCTGTATGGCACCGTGATCACTCGGGTTGCTCTTCTCTGAATTCTCTTTTGTCTTTCTTTTTCAGTATAACATATTGTGAGAATACAAGCAGAATCCAGATTAGATGAATTTTGCCCATGCGGACCATGCAAAATCTGCTCACACACAAGCTGTTTATTTTCATTATATTAAGAGATAGCACATCAACCATATACTGTCTTTTTAATATCATGTTATGTTTGGGTTTAATGTAACGTTTTAGGAGCAGACCGTCACGGGGGAGAAGTTCATTCACATGTCAGAGAACCCAGTTTCAACCTCCAAAAAAGGCTAATAGGTTATAAAACTTCCATCATTTAAGACAATAAATCATTATTACAATAATAAAGCAGGAAATATACACAAATTAAGCAGAAAAATCAACGTGCTCTTTTTACGATTAAGGGGAATCATCAATCATAAAGGCTGCGTGAGATTAACAAGGAGCCACTTTTTCAAACGTCCTGCAGTAAATCCCGAGGAAACCCAGCTGGAACTGCAGCTACAGCACAGGCTTCAGACTCTGAAATCATCCTCTCTACCCTCATCCTCACCTTCCCTTTTGGCATAACACCTGCACCAAGGGTCACTCCTCATCGGTTCAAGTTCTGCAGGTAAGCCATATGCTTATATGCTTCATGTAATGCCACAAGCCAAATGTGATTCCCACAGTGATGTTTTCCCATGTATAGAAGTTCTTCTGATCCTTCCCAGTCCCACCAGAAGGGAGATACACTGCTGGTAATATAAAACTCCACAAGAAATGGGACTGAAAATTACTGAATGATTAACGTATTTTTCCTCAGCCTCTGTTTGTACAGATTTAAGAATATTCACAGTAAGTTATGACAGAATTTAACTGGTCATTGTGCATGGGTACAAACAGTGTTTAGCTCTCTCCTGCCCTTGAAGTTATTTTTCACAACATAATTTGAAAGGTAAATTAGTCTGGAACAGTTCCCCCAACGCTGGTGTACAATACAGTGCTGCAGAAGAAATTTAGAGCCAAACCTTGTCTTGTGTTTCTGATTCAAACCATTGATTTGCAGGACCACAGTAAAAATATTGGTCAATCTTCTCTATTCTGCACAGGATGGAAAGAAAGGGCAAAGGAGAAGGAACTACCATTAAATAACCAGGTCCTTTAAATGTTTCTTTTATGGTATAAATAAAAGTCTGAATACCAATGTGTAAAAGAAGATAGTTTCTATACTCATCCACATTGAGGTATGAGTTAATCCTATTTTAAAACATTTTTAGGGCATAAGGAGATGACTAATTGTAATCTTGTTACAATGCCATCAGTTAGAACTGGTGACTGGCCCATGTGCGCTCTCAGCTTACTGCAGCTAAAGGGAAACAGGAATAAACCAGCGTGGGCACCAGGATTCATGCAAACCCATTTTATTTTGCATTGGAAGGTGCAACATGTGCTCGGTTACCCTTTGTCTCAGCTGAGGTAAGTTACTCAGCAGCTGAGTGATGGCAACTCCCAACCACTCAGCCATGACTGTAAGTGCCTCTGTTATCACACCTCTGATTATATAGATGAGTGATTCCCCGCGAAGGTACCTGAAAGGTTTTTGGATTACTATTTGTTGATTAATGATTGTAAGTCATATCACGTCTTCAGAAAGAAACCACAACAAAGAGGTAAAACTTTGTATTCTATCATCGTGGCAATTAGGAAGTGAGGAACAGAGATTCTCTTAAACTGACATATAGAGGCCTTTGAATGCTACTGCTGACAGTTTTCAACCCTTTCGTAGTCTAGATCAAGTGATTATGCATATGTCATTCAGCTTGAAACTTCCACAGACGTGTACAGTCTCTGCAACGCTGTTTTACTGAGAGATTTATCTTTTGATTAAAAAGCCGTTAAAATTTGGCTGGATGTTATTATGTCACTGCTTCCCACTTGTTGAAATATAGCATCAAAATTAGTACAGGCTGACACAACCACTGTTATCATGAAATCTAACTGCTCCACACGCCGCCACAACCCTGCATCACGCAGCAGCAATCACGATACCATTTCCCCTAATGGTTAATATCAGTTGTCCCAGGCCCTGTGATGATGGTGCACTTCCTTTAGGCATTGTCAACAGTCAGAAGGGCTTTTCTCCTCCCACTGAAGCACTGGGGTGCAGACTCCACTACTGCAAGGAGCAGCGTTACCAGAAACATGAACACAATGCAAGCACAAGAATAAAATCCTAGTCTGAGTAGGCTCATTTTTCTCTCCAACATGTATTAATGAGCTTTATCAAGGTCTCTCCTTTTTTAGGTGTCCACTGCTTGCCTATCCTGAAGTGGATCTGCTACATACTATCCTGACTTCTAGCAGGTTACAGAAGATGAGATCCCTTCTCACCTTTCAGTGTATGTAGGTCTAACAGTCTTTTTCATGCAGGGTCTGAACCTGGAGAGGTAACTCAAAGACAGAACAGATTGAAGGAACAAAAGGTTTTCCACAGCACTGTTGGCTGGAGGAGAGGACTGCAGGGTCTACGCTGGGGTAGTTTCTTAAAAGACAGCTGAGACACTAAGCCCAACAGCAAAATAAAGAGTTAGAGAGAAACAAATAAAGCTGTTTCCCTTACAGCTCATGTGAATGGGAACCAGTGACTTCAGGAACTCTATCAATTCCTCCAGGAGCATAATCCTGTGGCTGATTGACTCACTTAGCTCTCCTGTCCCATCATGGGAGGGCAGTTCACCTTGGGCTTGAGCGGCAAGCAAACCTCTGAGTGAGAATTGGCAATTCATATCAAAACCAGAGGCAAATATCACTACATTTCCCTGTGCATCATAACTGAAGAGGGCAAATGATATAACGTAGCACATCACTGTCTTGATAAGCCACAAAAAAAGAAGAGAACTTCATCACCTTTTCAAGGGTGTGCTTTAGTCTTCTGGCTTTATACCTGCACCCCAGTCTCAGTTGGGAAATTACTCTTCAGTATGCATAGACATGGATTAATTGCTGGAGTTCACCTCCCAAATAATATGGCAATACCACTAGTGTTGTTTGCACTCATTGCTTTTGCTTTTTCGCACATCTAAAATGTACAAACCTCCACAGAGGTCACAGTCAAAAGATCATTCTTACACCATGCCACATGGTTCTTGAGTTTCATAAACAGGCCTACTAATCTCCATACAGATTATTCCATAATCTGTTTACAATAAAAGTATTTTAGTAAGTATTCCCAAATATCTGGGTGTCCGAAAGTCAGAGTGGATTCATATTAAAAAGATAGGATATTAATTTATTAATTGCCCTATTAAAAACATAATTAACAACACAGTTTCAATGTTCCAAGACAAACCATCTCCTCTTTCAAGCAAAACTGTGGAAATCAGCCTGCAATTGGTTTAGAGAGCATTCAGATAAAATGATGAAGGCCTAAAACATGTAAAAACTGTTTTGATAGTTCCTAATCTATTTAAATTCACATCATGCTGGATCACTTCACTAGGACACGCATTATTCTGCATTAGCTTTAAAAATACAAGGAGGAATTGTTTGTTCAGCAGCTGCTTCATTCTTAAATTCATACTTCCTGTAAAATAGGTATATTTCTGTTCTCAGTGAATATATTTTTATTTTTATTAAGTCACCTGCAGGTCCAATGTTAACCATAAGTGTATACATAAATCAATAAATAAATAAACCAACCACAACTAACCAACAGCCTCTGATCTCTGGGGGCCCCTCAGTTCTCTTGTTGCAGCACCAAGACTGAAAAAAGGGATTTGAAGGGAAAGAAGTAGTAAACTACAGAACTGGTCTTACTCTGGGGTGAACAGCAGGTCAACTCAGCATTTTCCCCATAGGAATATCTTGAAATATTAAGAAAGAAAAAAAAAAAGATCCAAAATAAGAATATACCCCTGGATTTTAGAAAAGGTAAACTGAGGCTTGAAGAATAAAATAATTTTAACCACAATCTGACAGGAGGATCAAGGGCAGAGCAAAGAAGAGAAGCCAAAGATTCCCACTTCAAATCTTCTGCTCCTAAAGTAGTAAAATCCTGTGGGTGGAGATAGTATGGTAGCTTAGTTTTCCCCAGTCTCCACAACACAAAAGCCTACTTCTGCTCAACGGCTTCAAAGAATTCAAGATCACAGCAACAAAGATGAAAAGGTCAGACTAAACTCATCGCTCACACCGTGCACTAAAAATATACAATGCTATGACAAATCGCTTGATGAACACAAATGGCAGAAGACTGAACGCTGGCCTCCCCAGAGCTAGTGCAAGTTTACAGGCAATTTTAAACACCAAATAATTCTGACTTTTCCAAACAAATATTTGAAAGTGCTAGCTGAGGGTGAAGGAGCCCGAGACAGCATTCCATTTTCTGCTGGACGCTTTGTGCCCACGGGGAGGGGGCTGCTGCTCCTGTTGGCACCAACACTCCCTCCCCGGGAAGATGGAGCTTGGCTTTGGTGTCTGCAGAGGACCTCACAGCCTGCAGCTGGCACACACGTTAGTAGGGTAGGCACTGGTGGACTACAAGTGACCATAGGTAGGTCAATGAAACACAAATGTCACTGTCCAGCTAGTGCTCAAACACACAAGCTTTATTTAATTTCTAATGACTCTTTACATTAGGTAAAATCAGTCATGTGAATTTTGCACAATCACAAATAGTACAGCCACAGGTAACTTGGTTAAAAGCAACCATTAACTAATTATTTTGTTGTGGGCATTTGCACTTCATTTCTAATCTTCACTTAGCCTAATGCAGCTTAAATCTACTCTTGTAATTATTAAAGAAATTATTTTAATTAGGGTAGGAGCTTTTAGACTCTTTTAGACTTTGTCTTTTTGGACATTTAAATAATAAAGCATTAATTCTTCAGACATCTTCAAGCCTAGTTATCCTCCTGACCATCTCTGCAACCTAAAATAAGGCTTCTAAAAATTGTCATTGGCTAGAATAGCTAAACAGAGGCTATTCCATAAAGCAAGGATGAAAGCAAAATACCCGTATTCACATCTCCCTCCAGTGACAGGGTTTGTGATACAGCTCTGTAAGAATGATGCTGCTACAAGGAAAAACTGAGTTTGGTTCCTAGGCAAGAAGTGACAGCCTTACCTGCCTGAGAATTTCAGAGCTGCAGAAAAACATTATTAGTCATAATTAAATCCTTCAGATGGTAAACTGGCAAGTATGTAAAGGCCAAATGAATGCAAAGACTCAGCTCACAGGTAGAGAAGCTTTTGTATTGTATTCAGTGCTTTAATTTGTAGCAAACTAATAATTCTTTTTTTCTCTCTTGAAGCAGCATTATGCACAGATCTGGGAACTTAGCTGGACCATTTCCTACAAGAAACACCAACAAAGAGTTGAAGAATTCTTACACTGCTATGCAAGTGGTGGGATTTTACAGCTAGTGCTGCTTTTATAAAGCCTTTAATGTTCTCATAAAAATCTTAACATATTTTTAGGACACAAGTTTTCATGCAGTAGATTACAATTTTACAGAAGACAAGTTCTGAGCCTGAAACAGCTTGACAATGTCCTTTCAGCTTGTTCATCACATTAACTTTCTGTCAGACATCAGATGAACAGCTTCCTTGGTTTCCTGCCTAATCCAACACATTACCCAAGCAATTCCATTCTAAAGCACAATCAGAAGCAAAAACAAAAGCCACTGTAACATTCCTCTTCTTTCTAATAGCACATTCAGTTTGAGATTTTCATTTCTGCCTCTGCCTAAGAAAGATTAATCTTTTAGCAAACCATTTACAATGACAGGACTCTGATTTCAGATAGGATTAAAACAACATATTAGGCATACACAAATCAAGGAGTCTGAGTTGCTTACAGGACTAACAACGTGTTATGGGTCCCTTCACATCTAGGTCATGGGTTCAAACTCAGCTTTAGTTGGTGCTGAATGAAAAGGCAGAATGAGGTAAAAACCCAGTCATGAATCTGGCCTCTGCAACATACTCACTTTGTACACTCGGGCTACTCTCGGAACTATTCCTTCCTGCAGACCCCACAGTTATAAAATAGGAAGCAATATTATGAATATCTCACGAAACCTGGAAGACTAATTTGTTAAGGATCCAAGAATGTCAGAAGATTCAAGTATTGGTACTTTCAGGCTTCTTTCGTAGCTAACAGCACATAATTTAGGGGGGACTTTCTTAGGACAGATCAACACCTCAATGTTAAAAAAGAAAACTCTTAGCCCCACCTGTATCTTTTCACAGTACCATAAGCATGGAAGCCACATTCTGAATGGGCCTGAAATTCCACTTTTTCTCACAACCAGTCAGCACAGGTTAAAAGTAAAGCAAACTTCCAGAAATCCAGAAGCAGTCATATTATGGATGAGAAAGACAGAAGGAGACAACCACGTAGTGTGGAGACACCCTGTGCTCTCCCATTATACAGCACAGCATGTAAATGCCACATGTGTCAATGCTCGTCAGCAGAAGAGGGAAGGAAGTGAAGGAACGTTTATCACCCCTGCATCCCTTGATCAAACTTGAATTACTGAAGGTGCTTGCACTGCTGCTGTCTGTGCTGTTCCTATTTCGAAGCTAAACAAAGGTTTCTATTTGCAACAAGTGTCATGCTGGCACATTTTAACACTTCAGGCCCCTAATTAAAAACATGGAATGAGAGAAACAAAGGGAAGCAACACATACACAGAACACCAAGAATTTTAACTCATTCTTGGGCTAAAACATGAAAAAGAATGGTGTTAGGGAGTTTAGACACAACATGATAACTTCATGAATAAGCTGTAACTGTTACAAAAATCATCATAACATCTCTTACATAGTCCTGACTTCAGAATATTATTGAACTATGGCTCATACACAGCACTGAGAATAATTCATATTTGAAGGAACATTCAGAAAGATTACAACTAGGCCATGCTTTGTCCAAAGACTCTTCAAATATTTTAACCACAATAACAAAATGTTTTACTGAGAACATATTTTCTATTATTTCCACCCCAAAGTCAGCTCTGCCTTTCTTTTCAGAGCAAGCTCATACACAGCAATTCTAAAGGACAAAGAAAAGCACAAGTACTGCAATCAAGAGCATTTAATGAGACAACGTGCAACAACTTTGTGCCAAAAAGGAAATCATAAAGATGAAAAATGATGCCTTCCTCTTCCAAATCTAGTTACCAAATTTCAGCTCTTTCTAACAGAGGTAGGAAGCAATATTCAAGCAATGAATTTCAGAGATACTCTGGCAATGGATGGAGCCAACAAAAGCCACAAGCACAATTCCAACATGATTTAATAAGCTGTGCTTTGCCCAAGCTCCTATTGACATAATTATGAAGTAAACACATCAATCAGCACTAAGGCATTACACTGAAGTTATTTGTTACTCTTTGATGATCTATTTGTTTCTTCAGCCTCTTCCTCTTGTCCATTGAAATGAGTTGCAGAAATAATGTCAGATTTAGCCAACTGCTTCATTGGTTTTGCCTCCAAGCTGTTCTTGTGTAAAGTCAGACAAGCTTGAGAGGGGTGCTTGTCATCAGTCAGAACAAAGATAAGCTGACCAGAACTACCAGAAAGTGCAATAAGGAGAGAAAGAGGGGAAGTACCCATATCACACCAAGTGGAAAGTCTACAGGCGACTATCACACTTTTGCAGGAAGATGAGCATTGCTTAACATCATACATCTGGGTCTACGCATGAACTGCACCCTAAAGAGCAAACTTCTCTGTAGCTGTACCTGACTGAGGGTACTCTGATTCTCCCATGCAAGTGGAAAAAGCTGAAATTATTATATCACTTTGCAAACCTTGATTCATAATTATATTTTCTTCTTAGCACAGTAAGTCCTCATTATGACCCCTAAGATGTGTGTTTGTCTCTAATTCTGTGCAGAAAAAAAGAAACATGAAGATGTAAAGTAGTACACTACATCACATGAAACCTCATGTTACATTCACATAATATTGAGAGCTGCAGTTTGAGCCATTGTATTTAAAAATCAGACAAGCATGCAAGGGACAGGACTGAGTAGTTGCTCTTCATCTGTGACTGGCTGTTTCTCTTTGGGATAACTGACAATCCTTAGCTCAAGATGAAATTTGTAGCCTAGCCTGTGTATTAACTCTAGCAGCATCTTCAAAAGACTGAGCAAATAATTCTTTAACTGCATGTGAATGAAAGTACAATGCTGAGGAACATGTTATAGAACTGAACATGACTTCAAAATTCATTCCCAAACTTCAGAAAAGAGACACCCTTTTATTTAATATACTTTCTTCCCCCCTCTCCCTTTTTTTTTTCCTTTTTTAAATAAATGGATTTTCAAAGAAACTGAAAAATTTGTTCCCTGACTCCTTTATGTTAGGCTTGATAACCCTGCTCTTACAGATCCCCATGTATCAGAAGACTGCAAGTTCCAGCGTGGCTTTGTGTCGGTGTAGTGTTTGGGTTCTGATGGGAGGGATCTCTTACCTTCAGACAGGGACAAGTCATCAGCTGGAGACACCAGGTCTGCCTGGATCGGGAGGCCATTGCTCAACGATGTGGTAATCTGATTCGTCAAGATAACCTGGGAACAGACACGGAGAGGGGGAAGGGAAATGAAATTTTACAGCCACTGGAAGGCAGAGAGCAGCCCAGGAAAGGGCTGGAATCTTCCAGGTACAGCATCCAGAAAATTTCAAACTACCTGCAGAAACTGAAAAAGCTGATTTTAAGAAGTGCAGGAAATGCAATATTGGTAAAAATTAAATACTAAACAACAGTATGTTGGTACATACAGCCACCTAAAATGAAACTACTGAAAAGCTTCACTTCAATTAACAATTTGATGCTCCTTACAAAAAGGATCATTTTCTTCGTAGACAAATAGAAACCAATTTTCCTAAAATTCTAACACACCTTACACACTTCCCTCCTTTGGCTGAAACTCAGTGCCATGGAGAAAGGTGCTGTAGGGATACATCTTCAGTGATCTGGAGCACAAGAATACTAAATTTTACAGGGTTTTCTCTACACAGAAGGATTCTTCAGTGTTTTTCAGCATCACACTATTCTGGTAAACAGCAGACTGGAGTACCCACACAGCGCTCTCCTCTGACAGCATAAGCAAAGGTCTTGCTTGCAAGAGAGGAACAGTTCCCTGCTCCTTTGAACATGTACTTCTTTCTAATGACAGAAAGCATTAAGGTCAACATTGCCAACACCATAGTGAGACGACCATAGGTATAAACCTATATAGGTTTTTTTTTTTTAAGAACCAAAATGATCTTTTTACTTGCATTGAGAAGAGACTCCAAGGAAACTCTCTTTGAAAGAAATGGCCTCTCTTCAGCTGTATTTGACACAGGAGGAAGAAAGGAATCCTATGTGGTAATCTGTGGATGAGGTTTTGTGATGCTGCTGGAATAAATTAACAGCTTGCCATTGTTAAAAGGAAGAGGAATTTCTCTGCTCTTTCTTCCACTGCTCCTAGCTTCCTCTGCTCATGTCTTCCTCCTGCTTTCCAACACTTCCAGTAGTATGATACCATGCACACTCCGTTTTCCTTTTCTATTTCAAGATCCCACTTAAGCTGTACTAGGCCACAGAGTCATGGTTCAGGCAGCACGACGTGAGCTACCAACAATGTGATGGACTCTGCAACCTTTACCAAGACCACTACTGTTTCTCCCTGTTCATGTCAGCCAATCCATCTCTGTGCTTGTAAACGGGCATGGTGTGGTGCCTGAGAGAGCTGTATGGGCTATAGCAACAGGACTAAACTGAAAAGTTTGTAAGTAAAATTTTCATCTACTCAGCAGCAGTTCAAGAGCTTCAGAGTCCCATAGTGATGTCCCTCATGCTCTTCTGCTACTGTCTGTGAGCTCTGGACAAACTTCAGCTGACCACCAACACCCTGCCCACAGGTTGCCCCTTTTGGACTGGGCATTTATGACCACTGCAGTGAACACAGTCATGGTAGTTAACAGCCTTGTTTGGTCTCACACCTAGGCCAAGGTTCCTACACCTTTCAGTACTGCCAACAGCAAACACACAAGAAACACACCACACCCCCCTGCCGTTTCCCTCAGAGCTGCTACATGCACCTGTGAGCACCCAAAAGCAGACAGAAAAGGGCCAGGCACCCACAACCCCTTGCAGCCATTGCTAGGTGTCCTGTTCATCAGATTACAAGGTAAGACCCAGCTGAATAACAAAGAAGAAAAAAAGTTACTTTTCCTTTCTTCTTGGCAGGGTACTTATCTTCCATTTTAGCACACAAGTTCATCCTTGTGATAGGATGGACATCAAAATTGGTTCTAGCCAAATTAAAGGAATGGGCAGCTGAGAGTCAGGAGGGATAAGGAACAGGATGCAAGACCTCTCCTTCTTAACACTGTTTTGACTTTGTTTTCACTGTGTCACAAACATCACCACCTCACTTGTCTGTTGAGGCTCTTCTGGCAACCAGGCGTAAGGTGCACAAACAAGATGGCACAACACTGAAGCTTTTCCTCAGTTCTGTACTAGAAAATGTGCTGTAACAGAACACACTAACAGACTTATACCCACACACGTACTGGTGGGGTATGGAGTTTTCATTGGCACACTTTTGCAATGATCACATTATTCTCAAGTGTAAGCAATGCAGTCATCCCAGACCTGTGCCAAGATAATCTTTGTACTGTGCCATCATGTCTTTCATTATTTACACACCACATTTTAAAGAAAAGCTACCATGCTTAAGGATCTTTTTTTAAAATGAAAACAAGACCTAGGCACACCATATTTCATACAGCTCTCCTCCAAAGGAAATTAACTTTAAAGGCTTCGACAATCAAAACAAAAAGCAACAACAAGAATAATGCATCTTCATTTGAAAAAAAATCTTTCATGTTTTTTTGCCTCCTCTTTAACCAGGAGCTCCACAGCACTGTTTGCTGTAGGACTGTAAATCATCTTCATCCTTTTTGTTTAACTCAAGCTACGTCTATGAACAGAAATTTTCGATTTCTGATGTGTCCTTCAATGACTATTCAATACTAACAATATTCTAGACAGCCTGTTATACTGCTTAAAAAAAACAGTTTCAAAATGCAGAGCCCTACCCAAGTAAATGTGCCTCTCTGGCTTGCTCTGAGGATGTGAATTCAATGTATTCTTAGTTCCATGACTTCACTGATAGTTAAACATTTGCTTAAATACATGTTTAAATACTATCTCAAATAAGCACACTTCCTCTGAGATGAAGCCATATGCATGTACAGAATGTTTATTTTGGAATTAACTGAAAATTATTCATTTCTGCAAGCCTGCGGAGCCGACACAGCGATTCGGTCTCCCATCAATATAAGGCAAGAGGCTGTTAGAGCTAAGTGCTGAATTTGACATCAGATGCCCTGTCACGCTTCTGCAGCTTCGCTTACTGTTCTCTCCTCTCTCATGAGAGAATTCTTACATTTCTCTCACCAGGTCTAGGTACTCTGATTAGCAAACAACCAACATTCATCTCTGTGCACCTACTGTAACATGGTTTGAAGTCACCTGCAGGTGTGCAGAGTGCTCCCAACTCTTCACTGGCTCAAACAAGCTACGAGTTGCTAAGAAAAGGAAAAAAACTGGCCCTTACTCAGCTCTAGTTCTGAAGAAAGAAGTTAAGGCACT
Organism: Merops nubicus; assembly: GCF_000691845.1. Classification (NCBI taxonomy): domain Eukaryota; kingdom Metazoa; phylum Chordata; class Aves; order Coraciiformes; family Meropidae; genus Merops; species Merops nubicus. The sequence goes on from NW_008626135.1 coordinate 53,214, forward strand.
TGGATTTAGAGAACTCCTCTGAACACACACATCTACCTTCAAAACTTCAATTACATACCCTTAAGGGAAAGTGCTAAGTTTTATTTTTCTCCAAAGCAGAAGTTGGGTCACAAATTCTGGCAACAAATAGTGCCATTCAAACAAGGCCCTTCGTTTCCAGCAGTCTCCCATCCTACAGACATTCAGCTTGAAGCCCTGGATGTTGATACCAGATGATTCCAGTGTTACATCTAAAGAATGTATTAACTTTTCCCCAAAGTCTCACTAACCCCATCTTCACTAACCTGAAAGTCACATTTACACTCCATTCTGCTATCTTTTGAAATGCTTCAACATTTTCAGAGAGTTGCAAATGGGCATCCAAGAGAATGGTTAAGCGTGAGGGTGACATGGAGAGAACACTTGGCAGACAAAGGAGATGATGAGGTGTGTGACTTTCTGGTGAAGAACCACGTTTGTGCACGGAGAGAAGCAGCTGAGCCTCATACGTTGCTCCATGTACATATGCACAGAGTATAATGCTAGTTCTGATCTTAATGATCTTACAAACCCCCAGCAAGAAGGTTAGAACACCTCCCTTTGGTCTGCTCGGTGCCACACTTGAAAGAAACCACCTCTCACTGCTAAACCGTGCCTGGAAACAGGCTGGGGTCACAAGTCCAAGCAGACTTACTAGAAAGAGTGCCTTGCACTGAATCAGCAACAGCACTTCCTCAACTTTTCATTGGAGATCTGCCATTAACATACAGATCAGATTTACCCCATTTAGTACAGGAGACCTGCCAAGTCCTCAGACTAAGCAGGTACAGAAAAGTTGCCTCTGTTGTGGTTCCTTTTGACAGATACTGGACTTCATTACCAGCCAAGCATAGCTTCCACTGAAGAGGTTCAATGCCAGTTATGAGTCTGTTATCTTCCAGCAGAACAGTCAACAGTGAGAAAATTGCTACGTGATATTTTAACATTATCATATTGAAAGAGCCAATATTTTGAAAACACAGTATTTTATAACATACCCAGTATTTTAAGATGAGCTCCTGTTTCCAGGTTTGACTAATGAAAATATTTTCATTACCAGAGATACTTTCCATTACCATTAAGGCACTAGAGTCACATAAAACCTTACACCTCTCCACACACAGCTGTGTCCTGATGTGTTCAACAGGTGAGGAGTTAAGTTAAAAAAAGTTAAAAGAAGACAAAAAGTTCAGCTAGACAGCTCAGTAACACTGGAAACTTGCCCCATCCAGTCTTCTATGGAGTTCCATGAACTGTTGCCTTTAACCTTTCAGCCTATTCACTTGCAACTGGTTAAGTCAGCTATTTAACAAGTGAAAATTTACAGTCCTCAGCCTTCCAGTTCTGGCAGAATTACTAACACGCAGAAAGTCACTCAGATTCAAATTACAAAATAAAAATTTCTGGGAAAATTCTACTACTAAAAATACCACACAACTGACAGACCACACAATTGCCCAATCTCATGAAGATTTTTGATTCATGACAGCAAAATAACCACTTCTAACCATTAGAAGTGTTACGACAGCAAGAAGAATCATTTTCCTTACAGTTATAAAATGTGAAGAGAAGCACAAAGAGATACTGGGAACACATTTTCAAGTTCCTCATTTTAGACACCTTTAAAAAAATGCCTACTCTTCTGGTCACTTCCCCAATTTTTACCTGGAAAAAAAATGGAAACAAGAAATTGTCAAGGAAAACAGCATTCTAGACAGGTCACTTCTAAGGTGATACTTCTAAGATTAATTCTGAAGTAACAATGCTGTTTATATTCTATTGAAAACTTTACATGTTATTGTGAAAATAGAATCACCTTCCACTGATGTGACTTCAGCAGATTGCAGTTTTCTAGAAGCACATTAGAAAAGCAAAAATACTTATTTAAGGCCTAATCTCCCAACACTCCCAACATTTGTTGGGAAGAGCACAGTTCCTGCGTTTGTGGAAAGCCCCTTCAGGTCCTGGGAGAGAGTTGGCCTAAGAACTGAAATATGACTGCTTTACACAGAAGAATAAGCAAACTATTTTTTGTTTGGTTATTTATACAGTACAATTTTTCAAGTACTCCTCCTGCCCTTCCTAGGACCACACTAAAACTACTAAATCTGACTTTGTCATCCTTGTAAATCCAGTTGAGTAAATAAGTCGTTTTCTGTAAACTTGTGGTCTCAGCCTTCTTGTTAGTTTATTGCAAAATTAAAGGGAGATCAGCACAGAGCTATCAATCAGTAACCAGCAAAGGTATAAAGTCTTCTGGACTGTACCAAGAGGCAAAAAAATCCCACTTTCTCATGAAATGGCTGTTTGTTAAGAATGGAGCAGAATTCCCCATTTTGCATGCAACACTATTCAGGAAAACTCTTATTAAAGGCTTCCTATTGCGCTGGGAGAGCAAGCCCAAGGACACTTGCAATAATCCCAAATTACTCCGCCCTTATTAGTCCATGTCTTCTGTGGTTTTTGCTGTACTCAAGCAACGTCACTAGAGAGCACCAAGTACAAGTGACAGTCAGCAGGGCTGAGATGCTGACTCAGCCTGCTGGAGAAGGAAAAGTTTTACTGATCCTCAGCCACTCTTCACACCGGTCCCTGAGAAGGCACCTCTCCCTTCCCTGAAGCACAGAGCTTCTATCCAGGCATTGAACAGGTTGAAACAATGGTGACTATTGTCAAGGCATTAGCAATAGGAAAGTGCACAGAGCAACAATGCCAGATGGCAGAGGCAGCAACCCTGTAAACAGAAAAAGGGAACAGTGAGGAAATGGGAGTGAAGCAGCACGCTTCCAACAGCTGTGAGAACCGCAGCTTGCTCCTTGGGAACCTGGTCCAGCTCCTCAACTGGCATCAGTCTGCTCCAGGAAGAACCCTAAATTACCACCATCTGTCATAGTAATAGGGCATTTGTGATCTTCATCTAAGCTATGCACTGAATTAGCTTGTTCTTCAACTCCTCTTCCTTCAGGGAGATTTGCCACAGAAGTTGTGGCAAAGACTTCAGCAGGACTTGTACCTAATATTCACAAGGAAGAAAACTTCCTTAAAACTGAGCATTTTCAGTGAAATCAGGGAGTTACAGACGGAAAAAGGAAAGTCTGAACTGCAATCCTAAGGGGTCCTAAACAAAATAAAGAGTTTTAAAGAAAGAATTTCAAGTGCCCACAGTTGCTGGTCACTCAAAGCTGGCTACTGCAGCAATGCTCCACAAGGGCTCACTCACCTTCACAGGAGAGTGGGCTTCTCTGGTGAAAAAACAGACAGTTCTGGGCTCCTGGACCAAAGCAAATATATTTATATCACAATTGTTACTATGATAGGAGATGAAATATGTACACAGATCTTCATTCTTAGAAAATATAAACCACTTTGGCTCATACAAACCAAATACAGAAGAGAAACCCCAGCAGTTCATCATCTCTAACCCAAGCAAACAGCGACACCCACCCAGGACTCGTCCAAATCGGTGTGCCATACTCCCAAGCTGAGTGGCCACCAGCCCCAGCATCTCAGGGTTCTGTGGGGAATTATGAAAATAATGTCAAGTACTGTACAGAGCCCAGCCATCACAAGCAAAAAGCCTTATAATAAATGAAATTCCCATGTTCAAAGTCAAATACCACTTCCAATCAAGGCCTAACCAAGATACCCAAAAGTAATTTTACACATTGCACTAAAATTACAGCTAACAAAGAAAGCATGATGTTCCTTTGCTGCAGGCACAAGCAACAGATAAATGCCCACCATTTAACAACTGTTGCTAATCCAAATCAGTTAAAAGAAAAAGTACCTGTCAGAGCCATCTTGTTTCTACATGACAGAGGCATAGGCTGTAATGGTGGTGCTCATGTCACAGGGAGGTGGATGGATGTTTTCAGACCCAAAGGCATAGCAGCTACCCTGACTGAAGGCAAAGATGAGAGGCCTCTGTGCTGAGGGCTGTTACAATTCACATCTCAACCAATGTCACCAGAATGGGGCATAATTCCCTGAATAACAGATACATACACACAAACCACCGGAAACTTAATGAGAAACACTTCCTAATCCTATAAGCAATCTGGCAACAAGTGTTGACCTTGCCTCAGAGGAATTTCAGTTGTACCTATTTTCATCACATCCAAGAAAAAAAAAAAAAAAAAAAGAAGGAAAATTAAACAGTCTAACAGGATAGAAAAAAGAAAGCAATGATTCTCTGGAAGGCTCACAAGCACCTTTTAAAAGATGAGAGACCTGTTGATCAGCAGCAATGTGTCCTAGGTACAACCTTGTTAGAGCTCCCAGGACAGGACTTTCAGCTCCTCCTTTGACACAGTATCTCTACTCAAGCTCCTCTCCTTTCCTCCCTCAGTGAAGCAATTCATACCAGCAGAGGTCATTTTATAGTCACTGGATTTCACTATACATATATATGGTAGTCAGGAAAAAAACAAGGAATCTTTCGGAGACTGCCCAGTGCATATACATCCAATTTACTCTGCTTGGCATAGGAAAAGTACAAAGTTATGCAAGCCTATTCTCTAAGTCTTTTGGAGAAGTAAAGTGTCTATTCACATCTCTGCCAACTGCTTAAAAATAATCACAATGAATTAATAAAACTTCCACCAGAAGAAAAAAAGAAACAAAACAAAACAAAAGCATGCTGTTCTCAGGCAGCAACATGTCTTCAAGCTGAAATAGCTACCACCCAATGACAGCCTGAGGTCTTTAGCCTTTCCTCTGTGAACGAGGAACACAGCCAACACAAGCGTAACCTTCAGAATCCAGGCAGCAGCCTGGTGCTGTGCTGCTTGGTGAGAAAGGTTTGTGTGCCTGCAAGGCCTTCACATCCAGCAGCCTGCACAGACCTGCTCGCGGAGACGTGCGCGAGACACCCCCCCAGAGGGACCGTCGCCCTCCTTCATACGCTGCCAGTCGCCCCGAGCTCTGGGTTGGTTTCCAGCAGGCCTTCCCTCTCCTCCACCCTCCCCTCCAGCCCCTGGGCTTACTCTTGTGTGCAGCTACCCAGGTACCACAGTGAGAGGCGGGTCTGACGCTGGCTGAGCCAACACGGGATACCTCGCAGGAAATCACCAAAATTCACAGGCAGCTTCTACAGCTGCACCAAAACCTGCTGAGCTCCCAAAGCAGCGAACATCACTGCTTCAAAGGGAGTTTTCTGTCGACTGCCAAATTGCCTTGTAAAATACTAGTATCATGAATTTACAGTTTGCTCTGGGATCACACGCTGTTCCCAACAACAGGGCTTTTGGTTGGTTTCATTTGTTTGGGTTTGAAGGCTGGAGAAGAAACTAGGTTGTCTGGAACCTCAGCAAAGGAGGAAAGAACTTCAGTTCTGCTCCAGCGTGCTCCAGGGCGAGACAACTGAGTATATCTCCTACTCTTTCATAAGATTGCAAGGAAGGCAAAATTTATGCTTACTTTTTTCTCAATGAAAAACCTGGTTGAGTTTATTTGCACTCGTTAGCTTTCAGCAGCAGATCAGAAAGCCTGAAGGCTCCTTTCCTTTCACTCACTGAGTTCAGATCTTCTGCCATGCACCTGCCCTGCTTCGTCCAGCCCTTCAAATTTACCCAGACCTCCACAAATTCTGTGACATTAAATCTCATTGCCTTCTGATGGAATAAATATACTGTTACTCCTACTGCAGAGACAGATGCTCAGACACTCAGCAAGCTGACTAAAGGTACCACAAATTTTTACTACAGCTCCTAAGCTTGGATTTCAAGAACAGAGTTGGAAAGGCTCATACTCCTTAGCACTACAGGACATCTCAGGGCGATCTGATATCTAGCCAGCAAATTATATACTAATAATTCTTTCTCTATTTGGGCTTTATTTTATTTAGTTTCTCTACACCTTTATATAATTAGTTTTTTCCTAACAAGTAGGAATATGAACTAAATTAATGAAGTACTCCTAACAAAGGCCTATTTAGGGCTCATGGCGTATTTCTAGCTGAAAATTAGTGTACCAGCATTTTTATTTGATTTTGATGTTTTGATAAGCCCATCAGATAGACTGTTTATAGTAATATACACACACAGGTCTGAAGAGGTGTAACATACAAGATGCAATTCAATCTTAATATCATTAATTCCTCAGATTCCTTCCAATTAATTCCTTCAAGCCTTCAAGGCAGTGGGTCACAGGAGACCTGCTGGGTCTTGGATGCAAACTGGAACAGCTCAATGGGCTACTGTAATTTACAGCTTTGCCAAACAGTTTTTAAAACACTCTCCATAGCTCCACCTTCTCCCAAACCGTGACCTTATGCCAACATTTTTAGAGGGAAGCCAGTGTTAGTTCAGACTGCTTCTCAGTGCCTGGTGGAAGCAGCAGAAAGCAGTTTTAGGATGTGCTAGAAATCCCATCAACACTTTGGTGTTCAATTCCCTTACAAACCATGCTTCCCTGCCTGCCCTGCAGCACTGGAGCCCTTCTGTTTATTAACCTCAGACAACAATGATCTTAGAGGTCTTTTCCAACCTCAATGATTCTATGAATCATGTGGCTTTATTTCAGTGTATGTAACAGCCAGTAGGTTTTGAGCACAGGGTAACGGGGGTTTGGATATAAACCTCCATCCCTCAATGTGCCTAAGGCAGTTTAGCAGGTTTCAGCAGGCTAGTAGAGTATTAGGGTAGTAATTGATACTGCACAGAAGCCTGACAATCAAAACAATATACCAATAACTTTTACAAAAGAGGCAAAGGTGATTAAGAAAGCAAGAACAAACTAGGCACTAACAGCATTATTTAATGAAACTAAGGCTCATTTAATCAACGCCGTGCCCCTAGTAATTTCAAAGTGTTCTCATGAACAAAATTCAGCTATCATCCTCTACAGCTGCAAGGGCTGGAAAACAGGGTAGAAATCATCCAGAAAATAAAAACATCCCATTGCTGAAACAAACAGTGGCTCAGGTCACCAACAGTTTCACTTCCCTGTGACCCAGGGCTCAGAAATGTATGAAAGAACAAGTGAAAATAAACAGCTGTGAATTATACGTGCTACAAGCCATGGGTACAGATTAACATTACATTTTAGATATTGTCATATACTGAATTACATTTAGACACTTTTCAGCCTAACCTGCAATTTAACCAGCAATCTGTTTCTACGAGAAATATTTATATTTCAAAACCATCAGCTGCAGCCTCTCTTAAATGCAACAAGCATACCAAACAAACCAGGTACAGCTAAGCACAGCAGTCCGAGTGCTGGGTAGTGTTTTTCTGCAGTACCAGTGTCTGTTTTCATAGTCTACATCTTTTAGTCTCAATGGAATGAAAAAGGAATTTTTACCATTTAGCTTTTGAGATTTGTAATATATCAACATACCTCTAATACAGTGCAACACTTTTATGCAAAGGAAAATTGCCCGGGTATATTTCATCTGCCTCCTAAACCTGCAAAGCTAGATAGTAAAAGCTTTAAACTTTAACATCCTTCCACTTACCATGTTCAATACATTTTTATAAACTAGGATATTCTACAGCAAATTTTCCTATTAAAAAAAAAACCAACCTGCACAAAATGCATGGCAGTCCACTGTGTTGGGAAGTCTTATTAGCACTTTTTGAAAACTGCTATAGCATTTTAGGAAGCCTTGCGATTCAGTAGTCAGATTATCCTAAGTGCCTCTTCCACAAAAGCATATTTTTAAAATAGTCTACAAGTTACAGATAAGTAGACCGTGATAAAACAGAAAAAAAAAAGCCCAAATGCGCATGATTGCTTTCCAGACACATCTGATCTGCTATTACTCAGAGGACAGAAGAGGGTAGGGGACATAAATCAAGTTTCACCTCTTCAATATTTCGTGTGTGTCTGTGTCTGTGTGTGTGTGTAATATCTTGTGGCTCAAGATATTCTGGAATTTCAGTGGCGTTGTCTCAGTTTCTTCTAAATAATTTCACTAGCAATAGTCAGTTTTTCCCCAATAAAATTGGCATTTATGTCACATTTTAAAATGACACATTTCTATTTACCTACCTAACTTGCTTAAATTGGAGTGTACTTTCCTTGGAAATATGAATTGCTAGAAACCTCTCTGAAAGTTCGGACTCAGGATGGAAAATGAAGTCAGAAAACTGCAGTAAGCCATTAGTGTGCTGAGACCACAGCGTGACACAGCCCCCTTCGGCTTTGCCTAATACAGAAAAATAGTATTTGAGATTGTTCAAACAAAATCACAGACCCATGAAACTACATTCCAGCTAATTTCTCACCTCTTGGGATAACAACCCTGTCCTCAAGGTTACTGCCTAAACATGTGCACTGTAGAACTACGTTATCTCTTCTGTCTTGCAGGAAGGATCAGTCCTGCAGGGCTGTTTTGGCAAACTTTTTCCCAACACTGAGACAAATCAAACTAAGAGACTGATAATAGTGAAATTCCTGCAAAAGCAAATAATTTCAACCCAAAGGTATTCCTTTTCTTTTTAAAATTTGGAATCAGTTTGTTGGTGATCACTGAAAATAGCTCTACTGGCTCCACTGGAAATGACATCGGGTCTACCAGCTTTGCTGTTCTTTCTTGTTAGTACCTCAGGTTTTATGTAAATATTTGTAAACATTTTTTTTTAAAAAAGTTATTTATTCAGCTATTTGGGTACACCATTATATTTACAGTTATTATTAGAACTACAGAAATGTTGAGAGTTGATGTCAGGTAAATAAAAACAGGCTGTGGCACCTCCAGTGACATTAAACTTCAGGAAAACCTTAGGAATGGTACAAGACATCAGTTATTTAAAAAATAGAAAACACCTGCTCTTTCAGAATTAAACTTAATAGAGCTAAATAATTTTCAAATTCAAATTAACCCAAGTGAACACAGTGGGGTCAAATCTTGTGAGATTTCCTGCACAGCCTACAAACTATATACACATGTAGCACAGAAAAACAGCTAATGTTTTCTGGAGAACCAGTTGAAACTTTGCAGCAGCTCTAGATTAACTGTTCACTGCAGCTAGGAATTTTTTTCACATCATCTCCTAGACTTGCTATTAAAATTCACAGGATCGTGAATTTTCCTTGGTCTCCATCATAACTGCTTCGTCCAAAGTTATTCTAAAGAAACCACAGCCGAGTCTCCACCATGGAGCTCAGTAATAAATTGCAAAGATAGTAATGTTAGGAATGAATTTCATTGGTTCAATTTAGAGGAAAACAGAAGAAGAGCAAATTCTGCTTTAGTCCATAGAACAAATGTGTGCCAGGAGGCCTTCTGCAGCCCCACGACTGGAAAGATGCTTCCAGTGAGGAGTGAGACACATGAGCAAACACATAGGAAACCAGGCCTAGATTAGAAGCGTTCCTGCATAGGACTGAGGTGTATGAGCAAACATGGTGGGAAATCAGAGCCAAAAAAGCAATAAGCTGGTTCAGGTCAGGCTGGAAGTGTATCTTCAGATCTAGGCATGTGGCAGGAGGGTAGGAACTATGGGTTGCCACACGCCAGGATTGATAAGCTGCAGGTGGAGCAGTGGCCCAGCAGATATTTTCTCAGAGAAGGACAGGATGTATTTGCAGAATTCATAAAACAAAGAAAAGAAAATACAGAGCAAGATGCTTGGACCTCAAAGCAAGGTACAGGAGCAGAGTGTGTGACCAGCTGCAGATAACTGCTCAATTATATCCAAATCTAGGTAAAAGCCCTTTCATATTTAGATGTATGCTCATTATAAAATGCCCTGTGTGGTGGGGACATGTATGGCCTTTGCAGGCAGAATGGCAGTTACAGCATACGCCCTTTTGTTAGGTTTTCTGATCCCTGCAATCATCAAAACGTGTATCAACGAGAAAAACATTCTCAGCAAGATTGGCATTAATCCAAAAAAAATTCTTTTGCCATTGGGTCTAATTAAGGATAACTGACTAGGACTTGTTTTTCAATAAACTGCTCCTCAAAAATGTTACTTCTTGCTGGTTTTTTGTTTGTTTTAAAAAAATAATCCTTACCTGCTGTACCAAGCCTTAAAATTCCATGTATGAAATCATGTAATCGATGGTTTATACTCCAGCTGCCTCTTAGACTTGCCTCCTCCTCCAGAACATTAGAAATCCACTTCAATATAGAAGCTAGCCTGACAGGGTAAAGTTTTCATTTCAAATTTTAGCAATGTTACTCAGTTTTTATTCCAGACTGAATAAGAGTTAAAGCAGATCTGGTTTTAATGACAGTAAAGGAGCTACACCAAAGCAAAACATGATCATGGACTTCTCTTTCCATTTTCACTCTTTTGTCCCTAAATACATTTGCAGAGAAACAACCAGTTCAGAGTTTTTCTTTTACCATTAATTATTTTCAGTTCCTTCTCAAAAGAGCACAGGAGGGAGCAGAAGTCCAGTCGCATGTTTTCTAATCCTGGTTCTGACACTAAGTAGCTGCAACTGCTTATTGATATAATAAATTCTTTGTGCCCAGTTTTCAAAGCAGGCATAATGCCCACCCCGTAAGAGTGCTGGGAGATTCAGTATTTTGCTTTCCTAATGCTTTGAACTCACTGCATGAAGGGTGATTAAAACCACACAGTGTTCTCAGAGTCTTCCAACAGCACAGCACAGCTGGGCAACATCTAGATACAATTTGGCAGTACTAGTTGATCGCAGCAGTACAAACTGTTAAGTATCTCTGCAATGACCATCACTAGAAAGATCCACCATTCATTTTGTCACCGTTTCTGTTCCGGTTACAAACAGCAAAAACCAGCCTCAAGAACAAATGCAGACATGCTCCAAAGCCACAGACCTAAACACTTCTCCATTTGAGAAAAGGCTGGATATGAACCTTATGGTTCAAGCCTGTCTAATCAACAGTACCTGGAGAGGTCACAGTAGCCCAGAGTCCACAGATAGTACTAAACTACAAGCTTTTAGAAACCTATTTCTGATGTTCTTTGGGGCTGGCATTGGATTCAGGTGATGAAAAGAATCTAGATACAGAGGGTTGCTAATTCCAACTTGTTGGTGTGGAGCATTATCTTTTAGGAACTAGAAAACCTGAAAGATCGTTTAGGCAAATAAGCAAGGCCAAACAATGCCCATTTTTCATTCTCCTCAGAATTCATAGCACTTTTAGGATATTATATATTAACATTTGCTTTCTGGTTTGTGTCATAAGCATTCAGATTCTCTCTAGTCCTGGCAATTAAAGCTTTTTCTTAAGCTACTGTAACACTGAAATAACTACAGGAACAAGGAGGCACATGAAAAAAACTCAGACAACCACTACTGTGAGATTCATAATGAAATCTTGAGAACTTGTGGCACAAAGTAGGAAAAAGCTAACTAATGATGATAGATCTGTTTGCACTACAAATCCCATTTACCAAGAGGTCTAGCCACAACAGTTCCATTTTTAAGTCTGTGACATGATATTACACACACACACGTAGACACAGTATGTACAGGCTCAGTGCTCCTTGCCCCAGATCTGGATCATATCAGAAGTCTTGTCCAGGCATGCTGCTTCAGATCACTCCCTTCCCACCTCCTCTGTCCCAGGCCAAGCCAGAACTCAAAAAACCTGCCTTGCAGTGTGTGGAGCAGGGCAATGTAGCTCAGCTACATGCTAGCACAATTATTCCTTATATCTTGTCCCTTAAACCACATGCATGACATTTAGACATGGGCAGAAGAATTCAGTGGAGTTCTGTTTGTCCATTACTGGAAGTATTTTGCTAACCCTGCCACTCTGCCTTCCTGGACAGCTGCTTTCTTTGCCTGCATCTAAAACTGGCTCTGCAAAAAAAAAAATTGAGAGGGCATTAATTGAAGCAGAAACTACCTTCAGACCAAGAAATCCATAATATTAACATCCTAATACCTTAGAGTAATGCAGGATGGTAATAATTAAATGTAATCCATATATTCGTACAAGCAGTTATTCAAATCGTGTATATATGAGAGACACAAAACAAACACACAGAGAGACATATATATGACAGCTTCTCAAAAAAAAAAGGAACATGATGAAAAAGTGCTCTTATATGATATCTTCCAGAAGATCCTCTCAAAACACTAGTCAGATCCTGAATCTCAAAAAAGACAGTAATTATTCCATGCATTTCACAGACCAGAAAACAGACAGGAGTTTCAGAGACCTTGCCAGAATTAAAGGACATCAATATCTGACAGGTATTATAGACAGCAATAAAAAGGCAGTAAATCTGAAGAACTAAAGAATGGTTAAAAGGAACAACTGCAGAAATAAGCTGTCTGATACTGATGGGGAATTCTGCAGGCAATTGAAAGAGCTCTAAGTGCATCATTTCCTAACATCCACTCAACTTCCCTTCATTCCTCAAAATGCCTCACAAGATGGAGACTCTTATCTGTCTCTCAAAATACAAGGGGGAAGACAGAAACACGTCACTCCAAAATGTTGTAGCAGAGTAAAGCCTGAAGCGTTACTGAATTTGGAGGAACTGCACACATAACCACGTCCAAAACAACACGAAACTTCTATTTCAGCATAAAGTAAAACCTCTTAGCTCTGCCTAGGCTTTCTATTAAGCTTTGTAATTTTATTCGAGCATGGAAGTCAAATCAAATCCAGAAGATTAAAAGAAAAAGGTTTTACAAAGTGCCCGCTGATCTAAAATAGCTGAGTTTTATAAAGCTTAAAGCCCAGGTTTGCCATTACTTTCTCTTTTCTAGAAAGAAAACACAGAACTACACAATAGTCTGTTAGAAGATGGAAAATATGTTGAAGGAAGGCGTTTTAGCTGATGGCATTAGAATTAAAAAAAAAAAAAAAAAAAAGATAATTTTCAGATGAAACAGTTTAGAGCCAGACTGACATAAGATTTTCAGGCTGTTGTCTAACAGCATCAAATTTGGAACTGTATGGCTGTGCAGGAAACGAAATACTGGAGAAGAACACATTCATTTATGAAAAAGACCAGGCAGAACACAGTACACTCTTATGGAAACCTTCAAAAAGAACTTTTTGAATAGTGTTTTCACATTCTGAAATGAAAGAAAGAATGGTGGCTCTGACTGAAGAATGACTTCTATGCTTTTACTATTTGGCTTATCCATCACTCAAAGATAATGATAGCCTAACATGGTACTTTTGTAGCTGAATAATCTCTGATTAAATGAATAATGAAATATTAATATAATGAAATATTAAAGACCACATGACAATGCTCCATGTCAAATAGCTTTAAAAAAGCAACTACAGACTGTTAAAAGGCCAAGCAGGGTTCTATGTACTGTTACAGTCTACATCAGTGTTCCACAAAAATGGGCAGGTTCTGATTCACCTTTTTTTGTTCATTACAAACACTGAGAGGCAATTCATATAACTCAAATGGGTAATAAACAGGGCACTAATACCATGGATATACCTAAAAAGTACCTTGAAATTATGGTAGCATGGGTCTACCTTAACACTCTCAGCTGCTCAAGTAAAACTGGATATGGGGCTGAGCAGAGAGGAAGCAATACCACTAGAGGCAGATAATGGACCTACAAGTCATCCTTAGGAGGCAAAAAGTATAAATATGTACTATACAGTGTATAAACAGCAAATTTGACATATCTAGGACATTGGATGTGCACTATGAAGTCTGGCATATGCAATGCCTATTTATTTGGAAGTTAAGCAGGTCAGACATCTTGCACATCCCCGATTCTCTCTTTGCCTCACCATTAAGAAGTTTCAAGTCAGAAAAAGAGAACATGTTAGGGAAAATCCAGATAAATCACATCCCTACAGAAATTTTGCACATCTCCACTCCCATCTGCATTCCACCTACCTCAGACTGGACAACAAAGATACTGGAACAAGCTGATAGGCAAAACGACAAATTTATTCTAACTTTCACAAGTATTTATGTGTATGTGGATCACACAATGTTTAACACTGCCAGGATAATAATGGATCAGGGAACAGTACTTATTCCAAGAGCTATATTCCAAAAGGGGTGTATTGGTCTTCCTTTCCATCTCCTCCTCCCAGTTGAACATCACTATTTTGCATGCGTACATACTGCTGTTTTCACCCTTATGGACTTTGTTTCCCATCAATCATTCTTTAGACTACACCTACTTTCAGAAACATTATTGGAAAAAAGATAAAACATTTCAGAACACACAACCAGGACAGGAACCATTCTTTTAACATATGTTTATTTACAACCCTTAAGTCAGTAAATTATTTGCGCATCACTGTAAACAGTAACCAGACTAAAGTTATCTCCTTTCAGAAACTTCAAGACAGTCTTTCAGTTTTGGAAAAGATGGCTACAACATTCACTAACAGCAGCAGAAGACAGTAAAGAAAGTGACTAATAACAAACTTTTCTAAAATTTTGGAGATGGTAAAAAATGTCAGGCCTAGACAGTATTCACATATTTGTGGAAAACAAAACAACAGAAGGAAGACAGAAAAAAATAAAGAACAATCTGAAAAAGTATTCCTACTCAAGGCAACACTTAAGCATGTACTCAATTTTAAGTTTATACTTAAAATACTAATTAAAATATGTTTAAGTGCCTTCCTGAGTTGTGGCCAAAGAATTCAATCAGATGTTAATGGAAAAAAATTGGCAGTATTCATAGTGTTCTACTTAATATTGCAATGCAGAGGGGTTATTAAAAGACAAAATGCTGTATGAGGCAGAGGCTGCATGTTCTTGTAAGTGGAAGTTCCAACTAGCCTGGCTACTGCACTACTGAATTGGATGCAGTCATAAAAATTAATACTTCAAGGACAAAAAGAAATTATAGCTGAACTGGAAGATGGACAGGTCACAGAAACAAGGTGTTTTCAAGCAAGTTTCAAGCAACCAAATATTTTAAATATGCACATTTTCAGAAACACAAGTGTACCATAGCAATATTAAGAGCTTAAAGGAAATGGTGTCCAACTAGAGGATGTAGCAACAGAACAGAATTTAGGCAAAGCAGATATGCTAAAAAAAGGTTATTGAACAAAAATTAGATCAGTATCTGGCCACAGAGAAGAAACTAGGTTTCAGGTAGATCAAAGTAATCAGTTATACTGAAAGAAAAGCAGAGAATGTACTATATGGTTGAACCTTCACAAATAGAAACCCAAGCCATTAGAATACAATGAGGTTAGAAGCAGAGCTGTATTTCTTTTCCACACTTCAGAAGAAGGACACTGAGCATACAAAGTTGAGACTACTAATACCAACATTACTATTAAACCTATTCAGATTATTTTTAACTGCTTCATTTACAAACTGTAATCAAGGGTCAGAATGGAGCATTTTAGAGATACCTGGCATATCCAGGAAATACCACGAGCACATTACACCTGACATCAGTGCCCACAGTTTTCAAACTTCAGAAGCTAGCCTAGTGATGCTAAATTCAGAAAAGAGAGATGAAGTTTAAAGCATTTCAGCTCAAAAATCAATTTACAAGCCTACAGTTTTTACAGAAGTCCTACATATGAGAATACACAGGTGGCCCTAATAATAGAGTAAAAGATTTAAACATGATTTCCATACACAACTAGACCTTAGAAAATGAACATTCAAGACTAATACAGCTGATAGAGAGGAAAATAAAGTACAGCACTTAACGCATAAGAATGAAATCTCAGGAGCTATGACTGGATTGGAAAAGCAAATAAACAAAGACATAAAAACAAACAAATTCCAGAAGTATGTCTAAAGCAAGTAAACAAAGAATGTGCCAGGAAGAAAAAAGAGAAAGGGGATAGGGACCACTTAAGAGAAACAATATGATCGTGTTAAATAAGTTCCCAATGAAAAAACCTTACACAAATACTTACCATGATCCCACAGCTATTTTCAAATAACAGAGATGAGGCATTGCCAGGAACAAGGGGATCAAAAAGATACTGAAGTGGCAATTTAAAGAGAATTGCCCAGAATACACCTAAGATTTCTAGCAAAGCTCACACTCAAGTGGGTAACTCCTTAAAACTCCTCTGTATAACAGCTGCATCACAATACACACACCCCCCCACTCTATACAGGCACCAGATTTTTGCCCATCTTTATGCTTACTCTCCATACCATTACTGGTTTTCACAGCACAAAATAAAACTCCCTCATAAACACCCACCTGCAGCTCCCCTGTTCTCGGGCCTTGCCAGCGCTCCGCAAGCTCAGCACCCGACGCATCAAGCGTACGAGGAGGTGTCCTTCGGGCCCACACACCAGATCCCACCCGTCTGGGAGGTAACTGCTTCCCTTCTCCTTCAGAAGGTCTGTCTGTGCGGCGTATTACTACATGTGAACATCATACATGTAAATACAGACATTGCACTATAAAGATCACCTGTGGAAGTCTGAGATGGCTGTATTAACCTCTGAGGTTTTGCCATTTGTGTATGTAGGCCATTTCCAGCCACTGCAGATAATATCAAATGCAATCTGAACAGGAAGGAATTTTTTCATACAACCATTTTAGACACATTTAAAAAATAAGAAAACACACTTATTGGCACAACTACTGTTCCTTTGTCCCCTCAGGGACATCTTTATAGGTATCCATTAAGGCAAAATACTCCAGAACTCTAATCTTTATGATTTCTAGTATCATTTCTACACAAAATGATCACCATATAAGAGTATAGCTTCACATACATTTTATATGGCATAAGACAACACTGAAATGAGAAGAAGCTGTCCTGCTCTCTCCCATCTCTTTTAGGCTCTTTTCCACTGCCACAACGAGGGAAAATACCATTACATTATATCCTTGTTTCTGGTCCTGGTAGTTCTCAAAATTTTATATCAGTCAGCTGTGACCAAAGAACTGGCCATAGCCCAAAGTATACATCAAGCCATCATCCTGTTTGAGAAAGGTTACCTAAGCTGTTACCTAATATGTTTCTGTTTGCCCTATTTATTTTAAATGGTATTGTTTGGAGGTGTTAATTATTTTGGACATTATAACTTCTCCCAGGGATATGCAAAAAAGAAAGCCAAGGAGTTGATAAACAGACCATAAGATACCAAATGCAATTCACAACTGTACCTTCCCCTTTCCCCAACCCACAAGATATATCTTTCAATCTTTAGTCTTTGATTGTTGAAGAATCCTAGTCAAGATTTACTAGTAATTTCCCAGGGAGCTTATTTCTTCAAAGATGATGGCAAACCTTCTCTTCAGAACAATACATTTCATGGCAGTATGTTCACATAAATGCTCTTCTCTAAAAGGAAAGAATTCTATGTACGTAGTATTTACACAAATACACTTCCTCTAAAAACACCATTTTCTACACTTCAGCTGGTGACTAACACTTGCCTGTTCTGCAACAGCAAGGCACCATATATTGTTTTCTTCAGAAAACTTCTTAATAAGCGTTTAACCTATTCTAGTTGTAAAAAGAAAACAACCATATTAAAAACTGAAGCATGTGTTTGGGATTGCTTGTTACCTTCTCTGTTAAGAGAACTATCTAGAGAAGCAATTGGTCAGCACTCACACAGATGCATCTGTTTTTCTAAGTTCATTGAAAAAGCTAAGCATGCCAGGAAACCAACTTCCAGTGAAGTTATTCTGCCACCTGCTGTTGCTTTTATAGATATACTAGATATTTAAATGGAAATGTCTTCAATTAAAAAAAAAAAAAAATCTCCTAATAAAAAATCATGAATACTTCCTTATCAGAGGAAAAAAAAAATCTGATTACTAACTACAAACCATTAATATATTACAACCTTTTCCTCTTGTTGACTTCTCAAATGTGTGACCCAAAAGGTGCTTATTGCCAAGACGGAGGGAGCCAAGGGTGAGGAGAGCCTGTGGGCTTAAAAACTAAACAAACCAAACAGAGTAGAAGTCCAAACTACAAAACCTTGTAAGCCGAAGTATCTTCATGAATCTTCTAATATTCAGACAGGAAAACATGTCTAAAAGACTTTTAGTCTGAAAATTGTGATCCCAAACATTGTTGGATTACAGTACCAAAACAATGAAAGAACATGTTAAAAGAAATGCTGGAATTCACCAGTATATGTTCTAAGTGGGGGAAAAGAGAAAATACAAGTGGAATTGGAGAAGTAACTCTCACAACTTCATTTCTAGCAGTAATACAGCTGAGGATGTAGAAATTTGACATAGTCCTTTGTTTCAACAAGCTAGTGACAATAAGGTGGCCATCCCAGCCTTGTAGTCCACGTCCATGTGCAGTCCAGCAGCACACATGGCTAATCTCCAGGACAGCAAGGATAAGTGGCACTACCTCATCTCAGGCCACACATACCACTTTCTTGACGAACTAGAGGGGCTACATCATATGGTGTCCTTATGTTGCTCATTGCTTTGAACACGTAAATGTCTCTGGTGTGGGCAGGTAACGAAAGTATCAGAAGAGTTTAGGGAAAAGACTGAAAAAGAAAGGGATGCCAAATAAAACTGTAGAGGGAAGCTGGGAGCAGGAGAGTGACTCACTGAAAGGTGATCTACTCTCTTGAAAAATGCCTTCATATTTTTAATTATTGCAATTCATGAGAAATACCATTCTAAATATTACCCAAACTACAGGACAGAAAAAGCTCTTCCAGGAGAAGGAAACCCTAACTCCACAAATTGAACATCCATGCAACAGTCTGCTCCATCCCCTACTCTGTCTTACAAAGGTTTCCTCAAATTAACAGGTCAAGAGAGCCATGGGTGGCCTCTCAATCAAACAGTTTGGACTAAACTGGCTTAGCTCACAAGACTGGAGGGGGATCACAAGACAAGACAGCATGGTTAACCACTCTTTGTATTATACAGACGTATTTGGTCTACTCTTCATTTAGAGCACTACTAAAAGCTTGTTCCACCTTGCAAACTTTGGCAGCTGGCCACTGCCATTTAGAATGAATATTCAGTTGTTCCTTCAGGCTCTTCAGCTCTTTGATATCCTGTTGCCTGTTACACATTAGCCAGGCGTACACCCCCTTTTTGCCAAGCGGCACATGCATGGCAGCTTCACGCTCTTTCAAATGAAGCCTCCTAGCAATTTTTGTTTTCCCTCTTGGTTGAGTACAGAGATTAGTTCTCAAGACAACAGCTCCACACCCCACCGCTGGTGCTTCTCATGGCAGTGTGCCAGCAGCTCCCTGAGTGAAAGAGCATCTCACTCGCCGCAGGGAGCCCCACGTAGCTCTGCTCGCTCTGCTACGGTGGGAAAGGGCCGAAGGACTTGTTGGCCAAGTTAGAAGAGCTCAGCAGTATTTTTCCCCTTTGCTTCCTTGATTTCTAGTAGACGCGTCTCATTGCTGAGCCTAGTGAGCAGATCGGCAACGTTAATTACCATTTTTCATTTCAAAGTTCAATTCTATTTCTAATTTGCATATCACGACAAGGAGATTTTAAGTAGATCTTGAGTCACTTATAAGTACCCATCAACTCTGACCTCCATCTGTATCAAATAATTTATATGTGTTAAGTATTAATAGCTCTGTATTTTGAATCAGAAGAGCAAAAGTGAATAAAATACAGTCAAAAATCTGTAGCAGAGCTAGATTGTAATACAGAACCTGGCCTGACTTTCCTTTGCAATCAATACTAAATAAACCTGAAAAAAAGTATATGTATGCATAAACCCCAATTTTTAAAAAAGGTGTTTTTACTAGATCTGGTTTCAGAGTTCTGTTTTCTGTACTAAAATGGAAGGTCATCTTGTACAAACTCAATATTTTTTCTGCTCCTGAATTTTGTTATCCTTTGCTGAATGTGTATATGCAGTTCTTACATTAAGAATTTATGCAGATGTTTTAGTTTTTAAAGTAAGCTAATTTCCTTGTATGTGCAATAGGTGAAAGCCAACCAGCATTTCTTCCAGCCTGTCTGGTTGCATTTGAACATGATGAATTTGGTGGTTTTCCCTCATAAGGTATTTTCCCATAGGAATTCCCATAAGGAATGTTATTCCTTGCAGTGCCCTGTTCATATAATTCTTGCCCCTTTCAACAAGGCAGATAATTAGACACTTTTCCCCCGAAGCCAGATCATCTATTGATAAAACAAGGTGTACTACCAAGGCCACACCCTACAATTTGATTAATTTGTTCTCTGACCTGTTTAAAATCACACTTAGTACTTCAGTTTTGAAAGGAAACACACCTGGGCAGTGTGTAAAAAGAGAGGTCAAGCAGATGACAGGGTTGCACCATGGTTGGATTGCGCCCTCCCTGACAATGATGGAAAATGTTTATTATATTGCATTTGATAGTGACAGAAATTACACATGACAAACTTGTAAGATAAGAGCAAAGGCATTTTTGACAGAGTCTTCATTTCAACTGAGTGTTAACAAAAGATCACCAGAAGCAAGACAAAAGGAAATCCAACCCAACTGCCCATTTCTGAGTCCCGTGAAATAATCCATAACACAGCCAGATAGGGAAGAAAATCATGATTTGGCCATGCTGAAGCTACCAGCTTCTGAGTCCAGAAGAAATGCTTCAATTAGGATCTCTTCACCATTTATTCTTATTTTTTATATATACATTAACACATCTTAATGAAGATGAGCAGCAGAAATGCTAATGTCCAGTGCATCCAAAAACAATATCAAATCTATTGCATAATTCCACATATACTGACAAACTGCATTATACTGTACCAACTACTCTGTACTGTCTAGAAATTATTTATACCAATGCTGAACTCCATGTGTGGCTGTGATTGAGTGGTTAAACTACAACACAGTGCAATAGGTATGAAGTGGAAAGCAAAAATCCTTCTGCCAAGCAAATTTTGAAGACCATTTTATATACAGAGATGCTCTTTTGGAACATCTAGATTTCCATGCATAAAAACCACAGAGTGCTTTGGTGAGCGCAAGATGTTGAAACCATGGGTTTGCATCTTATTGATCACATACTCTTTCCAGCAGCAATCTTTTACTCCAGGACACAGGCTTGGATGGGACTCAGAGGGAAAAACACCTCTAACCAAACTGCCAGCAACAGCTCTTGGAGTACAGGTTTGTTACCCACACGCCCACCTTCACAGGGGAGTGGTTGCCCATCCATTTACTGTCCAGATTCAACCTTACTTAATTTGCAAATTGTGACAAAAATCACAGCCTGAGGTAGTGTAGCTATGTAACTTGTACATTATTCACCTTTCATTAAAGAAAAAGTAAATGGTGTAACTTATTAATGAATACATCTTGTAGGGCCTGAAAAATGTGAAAATAAACAAACATTTCAAAATACATATAAAGGGACTTTTCAATTAACATCCTGTTTTGAATACACGGCTGATCCACAGCAGCCCCTGGCAACAGTCTGCCAGCATCTCGGCCCAGCATGCTTAGACACTTCTGGCAGTGCTTCCATTCCTCTACACGTCACCAACAAGCCTGTTTATTATCCAGCTTGCCTGATCTACAGTGCAATGTGGCCAGGACCCGAAGCTATTTCCTTAAGATTGAATGAGTCAGGACATGAAAACGATTCATCAACATGAAGAGGTTTAAAAGCTGAGAGAAAAGTGCTGTAAGTAAGGCCTGTGTAAAGCAAGGATTGCAGCATTTGGAAAGTTGGGGCTTTCCACAGACTTCTACTACTGGGATGCCTTCCCTTTTCCCTCTCAGCACTGTGATAAGAGCAGCAGCAGACAGACAGACAATGGCCATTTGCCTCTGATGCTGCACTCAGTCTGAGGTCCACAGGGTACAGCTACACCACCTTTTGAAGGTAAATCAATCTTGCTGTGCCTGTGGTCCAAGCAGAATGGAAAACACATCTAGTGCAATGCCAAGACCAAGCTAACACACAGTGCATCTTGTCAGGATTCAAAGCAGAAGCAAAGCAAACTCATGTCTACCTGCAAGCCACTGTTGGTGCTGACATGGTATGGAGGAAAGCAGCATGTAAATGTAATAAATGAGACAGAGGTGCCTTGCACCAGCCTCCATTGCTCAGCTGAGAAGAAATACAACAAGCTAGGGAAGGTGATGGTACCAGACTCATGCCCTGTGGAGCCTCAAGATAATTAAGACACAGACTTAGCCAGTATCAGGAAAAAAAAGATGTTAGTCATCATTCTCATGTTGATCCATTCAAATCACATGGCATTACTATAAGCACGGATGCTCTAAGAGTCCTGGCACTGAAACTATGGTATATTTTACAGTTGGTTTCTGTGTTTTAAACAGCAACAGTGCTACAGAACATTGCATTCTTTAAAGGGAAGAGAAAGAGGCAAAGTCAGTAGTTCTGAGGGCTGACATTCAGCTACTCTGCTGTGAAAACACGGATGAAACAAAGCAACACACTTAGGCACAAGAAAATACAACTCAAAAGTATTTGCTGTTCCTCAGTTTAAAAACCTATTACTTTGCTACAATAATTGTTCACAATAGTGAGAGCTCTTTACTTAAAATTCCCCTCATTTTATCTGTTGCGTATTTATCTACTTTTTAATATGCATGTTAATGTTAAAAAAATCTATATATGTATACACATATATACCCTATATACAGAATTCCTTCCAGTTTTTAAGGAAATGTACTGTTTCCAAATGTTGCCATTGTTATAACCTTAGACAACAGAAGCTTCACCACAGAGATTAATTGCAGAAGGGACAGAGTGAAATAATCTTTTCCATGCTACCTTATCACAGAGCTGCTCAACTACCTCTGGCTTCTGATTGTGTTCCTTGTCTGTAAACATTAAATCTTAAAGTGCTGAATAAATGGTGGCATTTGTAACTTTTGCCAAGCTATTAAGGTCTGAGACCTCCAACATGTTTCACAGGAACATGAAAGAACTAGATGACAGTAATTCCTGGGCACCTATCACTTGGCAATAACCAGCGATCCAGAGGAGTATAGTTTACTGTGTTTTGACTGAGTGAACAGTCACTGATAAGATTAGACTCTTGATTAAAACTCAGGAAAACAAAATGCTTTCCTTGCCCTCTTTCTTTGCTTCCTCCTTGTATCCTTCATATTAACTAAATTGAGTTAAACTAGTCCTGTTTACTCACCAAATCTTTTTACAATTACATTTGAGATTGCCAGGGATCATAATCTTAAACAGATTCAAAACAGCACCTCCTACAGACTTTGCAGTCTCCCTCTTCACAGCTCTCAAAAGGTGAAGAAACTCAGGCTCAGAATAGATTGGTACTATAAATATGTGTTTTGGCATGTGGAACCTACCGTCCATAACACTGGTCAATGTGGTCACTCTTAAAGAAAGGGATTCTCAATCCTCATGACTTTATCAAGTATCTACTAGTAGGAAAAAAAATCAATCAGAAACCAGTGGTGATGATTTTACTTCAGTTGGACCTATACTCTCTTTAACTGCTGACCTTGTTGAAAGAGCCTCCTTGGAGACTTTAAGGAAGGCTGAATTTATAATGCAAGAGCTCCTGGCAGTTTTCATCACCTCAAATTACTAAAGTGATTTCAATCCTAGCAGAGGACTTAGAAGGAAAACAAACAAGTTTCCATTCTAACTTAAATTTAAGCCTTACTTTAGGCATTTCATTCAGCTTGGACAGAAGCACAACGGACAGCTGCACTTTGATGAATCTGTATGTGTTTCTGGTCAGCTTACCTTCAGACATTATCACTAACAAAGTGACAGCCGTGTGGCAAATTGTCAAGGTGCATGACTTAGTACCACCTTTTGCAACAGAGATATTTATATAGCCACAGAAACATTTCTTCTCACTTGAGGGCTGCAAAGGTTTTTGGGGTTTTCTTGGGGATTTTTATTTGCTAGAACTCAGCTTGGGACAAACCTATAATGCAATGTTCCTTTAGGAAAAGAGCTGATTAGCTGTAACCAAAACCAACACCATATTTATGCAAACTCAGATAAGGACAATGAAATCTCATAGTCATGGGAGTCTTTCCCCACTCGCCACTCCATTGCAAGGACAGGGGGAGCAAGGCAGAAGAGGAGGTGGTGCCTTATTCTGAGCTAAACAGAATGCAGCAGACAGACAGACGGATCTGCTGTAGTAAATCTTATGTTCCTTAGTCTTTGCCATCTGGCAAGCGATCCGTGGCTCATGTGAAACGAGTGGGTGGTCATGGTCCGGTTTGTACTAGACATTTTTTGGGATCACAGAAAACCAAAACAAAACATTGCAATTGGCACCAACCGCTGCTCTTGTTAGCGGCTTTCAACAGGCCAAGGACCAAACAAAACTGAAGACTAAACCTCTCCCCTCCTACAGAACTGGTCACAATTTCAGGAGGAGATAAAAGCAAGCTTGTAGTGCCTATGGCTCTGTCATTCTGTTTGGGATAAAGAAAGCAGAGATGTCAGCCCTCAGGACAACCACTGCATTTACCTTCCCAGCTCTGATAATTCACCCTTCGATGATTACCAACTTTGGATCCATGAGAAGCACATGAAATGTACAGCTGTTATCACTTTTTCTGGGTAGAACTGGCCCTAAAATCTTAATCTGACATTATATAAGTTTATTATCTGGAAAAAAACCCCTTGTCTTAACACGCTAAGCTCAACAGAGACATGGGTAAACAACTACATACAGGACACAAGTTTGGGTATTGTTGCCAGCTGAAAATTTGTTTTAATAACATCTGTGGAAAGTGAAAGCTCTTTTATAAAACTTTATTTATAGATGGAACAACAATGCTTAACAGCAGGTTTTCTACATTAGGGAATTATGTTTCAAAGGTTATCCTGCGGAAAAAGAGCCAAATACTACAGCATTTACGTTGTTTCTGCATTTAATACAATGCAGACTTTTCAAGCCCAAATACCTTTAAAGGAAACCATATGGTAACAGCAGACTTGCTTTTCCTTAACAACCTGGAATGCTTTCATTCTGAACTTCAAGTTAAAAAGGGTTCAGGACTAGCTATGTACAACATTCCTTCTATTTCAAAGAACAACACTCATTTAGCATGTGGTGGTAGTGTGAAATCACACTGTTAGCTATTTTTTATTCGATATACCAACTCACTGAGCAACTTTAAATCATACTTCAGCCGTGGTTGAACAACAAAAGCAAACTAACTCCTGTTTGCTCAAATACCATCAAAGGAACTACAAAGGCAAGCTGGATCATACTCTGTTTACAGCATCAGGGAATAAATATTGAAATAATATTTATTTGTTAGTTTTCAAGGGTTTGCTTAGTATTTTATAATTTTGAAATAAAGGATTTAAACAAATAATCTTGCAAGTTCTCAACAGTTTTCCTTTCACAAACCAAAACTTATGTGGGAACTCTAAGTATCCAGACAAAAATACTAATCTGACTAAATCTGTAAGATTAATAAAAGAAAGAAAAACATTTTTTCCATAATCTCTTTAACATTTTAATCTCAGATATTGCAACAACTGTAGAATAAACTGTTTAGAGACCAAAGTCAGTTTGTTTATGGTCCCCCTCCAATTCTCCACTTTTCAGGGACATACCTGGCTTCTCAGGATCCCAAGGGGAGTTTGTAATAGCAGCAGAAAAATAAAGGGCATTTCCAGACTTGCTGACTAAACATATTTTACACAGAAGGTCATGTGTATGGGAGAAAACGATTTTTTGTGATTGCTTTTCAGCATACAGCTACATATTTAAAATCATCACAGTAAATGTGTACTGAGAAATTGTAGATACGGTACAAAAGAGGAGTTACGCAGCAGAACAGTGAAATCTACACAGAAATGTAATGGACAAACACTATGCCTAGCATTTGATGAAAAATTAGCAAAGGCAAGGATGCATTAAGGTAAAATTACTGTGGTTTGCTTAGCTATGCTTGCTTTTGTTTCAGCATAGCAGTATACAGTCTTGAGTCAACAGGAAACCTCTTTCATCTATCTGCTGATACGTATCAGCGATGAAGCCTTCCAGAGGACACACCATATTTCTAGGTGCTTAAAGTATGTTGACATTTTAATAATACATATTCTTAACCTACATTAGTCTAGCAAAAGCAGACAACTAGAAACCCTGGCAAAGAAGGCTGAAACCTGTCTAGGCCTGACTAGCATCAAGACGACCCCAACTTACTTACTTTTCCCCCCTAAGCCCCTTTTAGAAACTAACTTCCCAAACAAAACCAGGGAATAACACACACAACAGGTACGTCATGAACCAAATTCTAAAGCTGTATCTTCACTGCAGCACAAGCAGGCACACTGGTGCCAGCTTTACTGCACCAGCAGCAGGGAAGGGTGAGAGCAGCAGAGGCCGGAGGGCACGCCGCTCAGGCTTGCTGGGGACACTGGGTACTCCAGCGGGCTGGTGGTTCGGGTATTGCCCACGCATGCTGCGACTGTGCCCACAGCAGTATTGTAGACATACCATAAATGCACTGATCAGGAAATCCATCTGCTAGGCTCACATATTTCAAAAGCAGCAGTTTGTCCTTTGAAACTGTCAGTTCTAAAGGAGAGCTGAAAATATATTGCTAGTGTCTTGAGAGAGAATATATTTACTTGAATTCAATAAAGAAAAAACAGCATTCGTATTTGTACAATGTTTTTTCCTGTTTTACAGAATAATTTCTCCAAATATCATTGGAAAACAGTAGAAGATTTCATGATTGATTAGTCAGCCATGAGCCTAAACATTTTAAAAAATGAATTACAAAACTTAAAATGGAACACTTCAGAATTTTTTTACGGCACATACAGCTTTTCTGAATTCATCAGACTTAGCTGGTATATGATTTTCAACCAGTGGGCAAAGCAGAAGCACAGCACAATTATCACATAAAACTTGATAAGGTTCTGAAGAACAGAAAAAAAAAAACAACCCCCCCAAAAAAACCAACCAAAACCCCAGCAAGACCAAGCTGTTGAATCTCTGGCCAATACATGCATCCAATGGCGCCCAGTGAAAGGAGGGCAAAGGAAGGTCACCAAACTGTTCTCTGCTGTACACCCTGTTCTGTGGAGCTTGTTCTACCCTTAAGGCAGATGTGCATTAATTAAGGATGGGTATTCCTCCACTTTTAACAAACCACCCATATTATCTGTGGTTGCTCCAAACAGGGTAAGTACAGGGTAATCATTGTCACCAGCTGGAGAGAAAGCACTTTCAAAAACTATTTTAACATCTAAAGTTGCTCAGAGTAGTTAAGGAACCTGCTTTGGATTAAACCACACGACATGCCAAGAGCTGTTGTACTGACATCTTTATTTCTACCAGTCTTTCATCCCAAGATAGGAAACTATACAGACCTGGTTCCATAGGCTTCCTGTAGGCTGAGTTTCCATTAATATTTTACATGAGTGTAATGTGACACTGATGCCAAATGGAAGATTCCCGTTTTAATCTGTATTAGACCAACAGCACTATACCCTTGAAGGCAAAGAGAACAAGAGGAGCTTGTGGAAGGAGAGGATGGCACTGATTTTTCCAGTAAAGCTGTCCACTTAAAGACATTGTGGAATTACAACCTCAGAAAAGTGTGAAAAGTAGACATTTTATGATAGAAATAATATTTTTTATATATATATTATTTTATAGAGTTATAGAATGACTCCTATGTGTAAGCATCAGTTCTGTGATGTCACTGAAGCAGAGCAATACCTGAGGTTGGAAGAAAACTAGTTTTCCACAGCTTTTCAACCCAACTGTTCATGACAAAAATACAAGAGCCATAATCTTTATAGAAAGGACAAAATAAGGAAAATTCAGCAACTTAACTATAACAGATTTTTACTCACTAAGTTTTTGTGTGAAAAACTAAAAGAAATACTTTGATCATAGCAAGTACAGTGGCCTCATCTTCATAGTTCTTCATAAAAGTTGCCTTTAAACTGCCCAGGATTCTCCAAAACTGTATTCCAGGATCTGTTGTCACACCATAAAGGCGACATAAATATCAAGTGTTTCTGCTCTTCCAAACACTGTCCCAGCCCCGTTCTCTCTCTCTCCTGGACTATTTGACAAACTCATAACCTGATTCCTGGCAATGCCAGCACTTCAGACTGACTGTAGCACAAAGAAAGTTGCTTTAAAACGGACAGCACACCCAGTACCAGTCAGTTCTGAAAACATTTGTGACAACTAGTTAGGAAAAAGTTCCAAAAGAGTGAGAAAAAGCCAGTTTTAATGGCTGAAGAGATTAAGGAAAGCCTTAAAAAAGTAACTGCATAGCTTCTTTAAGTAACAACTCAAAGCATAGGAGGAAGGACATTAGACAGTAAGTATGTAAAAAACCACCATTATCCACAGATAATTTATTTATTCTCCTACAATTAATTGTACTTTCGAAAGGATTTATTTCATTACTTATAATTACCTTAGAGAAAATTGCCCCAAACCAAGGTGCATTCTCTTTGCCTGACTGAAGTTTACCTCTTTTTTTTTTTTTTTTTTTTTTTTAATAAAAAAGTCTCACAGTAATGAAGTATCAAGAAAAAGAAAAATAGAAAAGCACTGAAGAAAATAAACAGTGGAGGAAGATCAGCAGATATTTGGAGCACTGGAAAACTCAGACCTACTATGGAAGGACTGAGGGTTAACTTATGCCAGGACTGGAGGCTTAGCTTCTAGAAAAAAGATTTAAAATGTAATGCATAGCCCACATAAGCATTCTCTCTCTACAATGCTACACTGGACATGCTGACATAACCTTCTTAACAGCAAATTACATCACTTTATCAAAAAGCTTGACTGGAATTCTGGAAGTTAACAGGGAGAAGAAATATTTAATAACAGTTGAAATCTTTTCCCTGTTGCTTCTTAATCATATTTTCTATGAAAGCACTAATGAAAAAATATTGATAGTTGCTCCTAGATCTTTCAATTTTGAGGAAGAAAACTTTCTCAGCAGGTAGTTCATGTAAACATCCTTTATGCATAAGATATTGCTGAAGTTTAACACCCACCATAAGGAAGGCCTATTTTATTGCAAGGAGGTGACTGGTACCAAATATAAGGCATTTTTCTGGTACAGCTAACAGAACTGTTAAAACCAACTGCTATCAGAACTGCCAAACCTACATAAGCACTGAAGCATTCAGGAGAGCTTTGGAAAAGATCACCCGTTCAGCAACACTTCAAATCCATAGCTGTCCTGTAACACAATAAATGATTCCAATACAATTGTCGAACACACAAATGTAGCAACAACACTGGGACCAAATCCAACATGAGAAGAGTATGCAGAATGAGAGACTGGTCTGTAGAGGAATATTCAAGATTCTGCTAAGCGTTTCTGGATCCTAGTCACACAATCCCAACCCAGCAGCAGGTACCGATCCACACGCACAGCTCAGCAGGCAGATATCTGGCCCACAAGCTGATGACAAGCACTTCAAAAAGCAAACGTCCTCCTAGTCAAAGTATGACTTAAGCTGGAGTCTAGACTCACTGTGCCCTGCTGATCATCCTTGGCCTCTGCAGAGCCAAAAAAAAAAAAAAAAAAAAAAGGAAAATTCTTAGTGCTGAAGACTACACAAAAATGAATCCTGTCTCTGTAATACAATCAGGCTGGTACTCCTCTTGCTCGTGGATAGATGTTAATTAGAAAAATGTCCATTTGCATGGAATACTGCTGTGAGTAGGATCTAGAACTGCTACTTCAAATCAGTACTCTAATGGATTAAAATAATTTATCTAACCCTTTCCATGACAGTGGCAACATGGGAGCACACTGCACTTCAGAAAGGGGCTGAGCTATTCCGGCTGAACTTGCTTAGCCATTACAGTCATTAAATTAGGGACGTCAGAGGGCATATCTCTAGCTATTCCCTTTAGAATCTGTTTGGGGCATGTATTCATGAATCTCCCTGGTCTCGTTTGCACCACTTGATTTCTGGATGGGTTCTCCTTAAACTATTTTCATTTTCAATAATGGAAAAAAAAAAAATCTGATTTTAAAATTCTTCTGGCAATTGCTTCTGGAATTAACAGAAACACACTCTTCAGCCATCAGTAACACAAGTCTTCCTCTACTTGTAGACTCATTTATTTGCAGATTTCCAAGCTACTCTTGTGTAAGACACAATTTGTCCGAGTCTTTAGTTTAATACAGATTTGAATGTAGAAACTTCATCTGCAATAAGATAAAGAAGCTATTGAACATCAGATTTAAGGCATTCATTGAGTGACTGAAGCTCTTAAAGAGATGGATGCCAAGATGAACATAGCAAAGCCAGAAAAGTCGATATGGGACAAGTCAGCCCTAAGGCTCAGCTGCTACATCTTGTATTGTGGCTTTGGAACTTGCTTAATTCAATAAAATCAGAGGTGAACCTACATAACAAAGCGTGTTTCTCCTTTCCAGAGGAGAAACAAAAACCCAAAACACTGTGTGGACACGTAGACTTTAACACATAGTGGACTGTTTCCACATCAGTGAACCAGGTTATGGACACCACAGTCTGCAGCAATAAGGGGTCTGCTGTCCCATAAGCCATCCTGGTGAATCCACAGCTCAAACACGTTTGATATACCCAGGTAACACAGGTCTACATTTCTGCACACCTGCCTTCACAAACCTGGCCCACTGTTCATCAGCCTTGGGTACACACATGTTGTATTAAAGAGGAATTAAACAAATGCCACTCAGCTTAAGTAATCGGCCATCCATTCCCGTATATTGTCATAAAACACTACCACCCCCTTGCAGATAGGGACATGGACTGACAAACTTTGACAATAAAAAGGATTTGTCACATCAGCCTCAAAGCTGGCAGGTAAACCAGCCACTGATGAGACAGACTGTCTGTGTGTGATGCCACAGTCTGTAGACACAGATTCAGTGTCCTACTCTAACTTTTAATCAGATAGATGAAGGAGCCCACAGCTTAATGTTGGTCTAAGACACAGAGTTTCTCCAAAGCCTTTCATGAAGTCAAACTTTTACTCATTTATATCACCTGCAATAGAAAACTGTCATGTCTTGGTGAAGTATTCCAGTCCTTACCAAGCTGGGTTGTTAGTTCAAGTGGCAGACTACAGCTAAAGACCACATAGTCCCAATGTAACATCCTGATTCACCCACTCACTCTCCCTTTGTCTTGACAAACACATCAGAGAGTACAAGGGAAAGGTTCTCGTTAATGTTTACACTGCTCAAGGACTCAGTGACATGGCTCATGTTCTCAGGCTCACTCACACTAACAGTAAATATTGGTCTCATGGACAAGGAAGGTGCCACAAAAGAAAAGATTAAAAACAACTAGAAGACGATTACTGCTTTGTGACTTTAACCCAGAAGCCTGAAACTTAAGTAGAATTAATTTTACTTCTTTAATGAATTCCTCTGCTTCTGTCATGCAGCTAATTTAACACATTTCCCCCAGCTCTGATTATGAAAAAGGAAAAGCAGTGAGTGTAATCATCAATGAGTGGCACTATTGCCTTTTGTGCCACCAGGGCATTTTCCAAAGCTATGGGTAAAAAATGACCACCCATCATTTCTGATCCCTCAGCAGGATGGGCATACAAAACCTGACCTAATGCAATCGTTACCAAAAGGCATTCTTTACCTGCACTAAGGGCTGGAGAGCTGGGACTTAGTGAGTCAGCACTGCAACAACAGCAGGAGAGAAGTACAACAGACCCAGACCACCCTTCATGGGGGCACAGCTCTGACCCTGCCTCAGTACTGAAAACAACTCATAACACTTTTTCCTTTATTTTCTAGACCTTTGTAGTGATACCTACACAGGCATATATACTATAAATTCACTCCACTTAATTTTAATTCATGCTACTTTACATAACAGTGAATGTGTTCAATCATCTTCACCTTTTTTTCTAGTACAACATAGGCTGCAGTGAGACCTACGGTCTCCCAACAACTCTAAATGTCACCAACTTATGCCAAGAAAATAGCTGTGAGCTTCTCTACTATTAATTTTATTTGTCCACTTGCTCACAAGTCAAAATAAATATTAGTAATACAAACTGATTCTGTATTACACGAGTTCGGCAAAAGTAGAAACACTTTTTTGAACATTTATTCTTACATAATTCTCTCAAAAATTCAAAACTAGACAGTGACTTGAAATCTCGGTTATTATCTTGGGAATGTTTTCTTAGACAAGCACAACAGAGAGCTTCACTGGTCAATAGATCAGCCCTTAAATTCCTTTCCTTCCAAACTACTTAATTCAATGCTACCAAGCAAAAGAAGGTAGCTGTAACCACATGATAAACTTCGTAGGAGATTTAATTGGATTAAGGCAATTTCTACATCATCAAAGTCTGGAGACTTGCATCTGCCCTTTGTATCAGCGAGGGACTGCAAATGAAGTAAAAAATCCTCTGCCTTCAGAGTCAAACAAAACCAGAGGCTTCAAACACCATGTGTGCACACAGATCTCTGGAGCAGGCTCCTCAGCACACTTAAAGACTCACATCTTCAAAGTGCAAACATCCATGTGTGCCAGGTATCACCCCAAGTTACGCACAATTGTGTCCATCTGCACCCATGTCCCTGACCATTTTCAGGCAGCTGACCCGAGTCTGCTGAAATCCTTTCTGCAGACTGGGTCAAGTTCCTAGTTCCTCTAGCTCCTAGGTGCCACCTCAGCCACACCTGCCTCTGGAGGATATCCCAGAAACTGAAGCTGGAAAGGAGCACTTTACAAACCTGCAGCTGAAAGGAACTCAGAGCCATAGCCCCGTGGTGTAGGATTTCAAAACAATTTCGCATACCCTGTGCACTCAGACCCTGCCGACTGGGGTAAAGAGCGCAGCTTTGCTCAGCCGAGGGCCGGCCCCAGCAGAAGGCATTGCAGTTGGAATTTGATTTCTGTACGTGAGACGTGCTGTACTGCTGGAAAGCCGGCGGTGTCGCAAGCTCGGGAAAGCCCCAGACCATTGGCTTGTGTGAAAGTCGGTCTGCAGTCTACAGCCTAGAAACAACAAGGTGATCTAGCCAGCGGCAAACGGCACTCGGCTATTGCTCAAGTGTTCTCAGGGCTGCAGAGCCAGGGACTGGAGTTACACAAGATAACTTCTCTACTCCACCCTACTGGGCAAACGACTGCAAGTTTTCATCTGGGAAAAAAAAAATTAAAATAAATATTTTCTTAGCTACACCCTTGACTTTTCACTCTGCACTTAACAAAAGAAACTAAACAAGGAAACATCAATTACCTTTTTCAGTAGTGTGAGGCTGAGGCTTCAGTCACACTGTTAGTCACATCCAGCAAAGTCAGGGAAAAAAAAAGGTGAATTAAAATAAGTATCATTTACAACTTCATTAGTACACACAGAGGTGCCTCTAGGAATACCCAGCCTATTTTCTTACCAACAAAGCACTATCTTCTCTGTAGTATATTATCCAGTGTATCGATCTAGTCTGTTATTAAAAGTTCCAACTATGGGAACTTTTGCTAGCTGCAACAAAAATCCACCATAGCCATTCGCAGGTACTTGGATCTTCAGCCAGTTACAGTCACAGGTACAGAACTGAGCCAAAAGTTTTATGCTATGTGTGCTTCATCCAACACAAATTATTTCTAGACTTAATGCCATAAAGCCATTTGAAAAGCTTAAGATGGAAGAGAATATTCAAGGAAAATTATTTCCACGTACAAACATTTTTCTAAGGAACTTTAAGTCAGTCTTTACTGACTTACAACACAAATGGAAATTGGGAGATACTGAGGTAGCCGCACGTCTTGTTTCAGAGACTGGGCAACCTGTAGGTAGACAGACCTCTGTCATTACTTAAGACTATACAGAAAACTTAGAGCAAAGCCAGGAACAGGGTCAAACCTGCACAGTACCCTAACATACCAACTAAACTTTGGATTTTCAAGCTCAAAGGTGGCAAACAGGTTTCAAGGGGCCATGGCCCTCTTTTTCTGTATGACATATCAAGTATGGAGCCAAAACTTCATGTTGTATAAAGAAAAAAAAAAAAAAAACAACAACATATGGAAAAATCAGAGAGAACCATCATATTAAACCATATCTGGAGGAAGTGGTAAATAGCTTGAAGACTTCAGATGAAAATCAAGTGAATCATTGTCAATTTAAGCAAAAATTGTTCTATAAAAGCATTACATTGGTATTGTTCTCATGCTGGAAAATGCTTCCCCGACCAAGGAGGTTTTGTCACTGGGTGTTTTTTTTTGTTGTGGGGTTTGGTTTTTTTTTTTCCTTCTTCTTAGTGGAAGCTTCTTGCAGAGGAAAAGACAAAGACAACATAACACATGAAAGTACATATGGAAGTGAATTGTCTCTCCTTCTCTTTGTTGTCACCAGTTTAGAAAGACACATGAAGAAAAAGGCAGCTTTTTTTGTTTTAGAAGTCCCATCTGTGAAAGAATTTTGAGTCAACACAACTGTACAGCTGTGCAGGATGAACTGGATTTTAAAGTCTCTACCAATAAAAAATAATGTGAATCACCTCTAAGTCCCAGTTGAGCCAGTATTCTGCTTTTTGTGCACACTTAGTGAGTATTATGCATTTAAAAACTGAAGTTTTACGTCTTTCTTTAAAGGTTTGCTGACTTTGCTCCCCCAGGAGGACTGATGTATAACAGGATGATCCTCCTTCCCACCCAGTAACCAAGGATACGATGGAAGTCAGAACACGTCTTCAAGCACAGAAGCTGGTTTCAAAGTTTTCAGTCTTTACCACAAGTCTTTTACTTGTGGTGAAGCCACAAGTGTTGTACCAGATCTAGCTACAGTAAAAACAACTCAATGGATATAAATATAATCACACATTTGCAGACACTGGGCAGAACCCACAAATCTTTCTTTCTGGACAGCAGCCAGTGAAAGATTCAGAGCCTGCAAGGCTTTGTGAAAGGAAACAATTCAGCCTCTTAAAACAAATGTGCTGTCCCTAAGGAGTGGTGTCATGGAAATCAGAGCACATAAAACCAGGATTTTTAAAAATTATATGCCGCATTGCTAACCAGCTTTCCAAACAACCCTTTGGAAGTTATTTTATACTGGGCAGTTATATTAAATGTATAGAATTATAATAAATCCTCTCTTCACATCTTTAAATAAAGTAGGTGTGCTTCTCAGAATGTAAAAACTATGGGGAAGATGGCTAATTCTTCCCTTCTGTTTTTACCAGAAAACCAAATGGATAACTGACGTGAGGAGGCTCCGCATCGTTTTTTCCCCCATGGTGATTCCCAACTATTACACACTAACCCATGTGGTCAGGTGGCCTTTCTAAATACTACCAGGCTGTAAATTCTCCATGGAATCACGTCTCTGATGTCACACCAGTAATGAAAGAATTTTTCACTTTAAAATTAAACTTAAACTAATGAAAGAGAACACAGTATGGTTTGTTTTCTTAAAGGGGTGCATGTCCTCCTGAACCAATCTACAAGAAAACTTATTTCTCTAAGTAAAATAAGCACATCTGTTTTCCAACACAATACAGAAACTAATACAAATATTACTCAATTTTCTGACCAAATCAACACTTTAAACACATCTCCTTCCAGGAAATGAAATGGGGGAAAAAAAAAAAAGAAAGAAAAAAGGAATTTATGTGGTTTAGCTGAGAAAGACTAGTCTGTGATCCGTATGATTCCTTTTTTACAACCCAGTTTTTACAGATCCAGTTTCAGAGTCCTGAGAAGTATCTTGCATGCTGAATAGTTCCATTCCACAAAGTTATGGTGAGTGCCCACAGTTAGCTTTATCGCTTGAATAAGACACTATGGAAGGGGCACAATCAGACTCCAAAGAAGCTAAAAATGAATAGGTGAGGAAGAAATAATTCATCTTCTGTGAACACGTACTTAACTGTGCAGGTTTGCAGCAGAGCTGAGACCAGATAAAACTGGGCTTTGCTGTTTTCTACTTCAACTGCTATCTTATGCAACAGCTTCAGATAATTAATAAATGACTTGCCTATAAATATTGTTGTAACATTCCCCCTCTGTAACACAAACACCTGCTCTAGGTCCTGTTCACATTTCCATTCATGCACTGTTATACAAAGAGGGTGTTTGTGTCATTGAGATGCACTGAAATCAAACCACGTGAATGAATGAGGGCACTGAAATCAGACCAAACAGTAACCCCCAAAAATACAGAGGTTTCTACTCCCTGTATAAAGGAGTCCTTTCTAGCTAACTCTGTACATACATCTTAGTACTTAATTGCAAAATAATAATTGTTTGCAAACTATTACCTCACCCAGTATGAAAACTCTCACACCTCAAGGCAAGCAAGGCTGAACACATAGACTGTATTAAAGAGATCTGCTGTTTGAGGAGCAAAACAGACAGGATTTCACCTGTCAGCATGTTCCAGCCCTTCTGCTCCCTGTGCTCCCTTTATTTAACAGCCTAAATATACCATACAATGTTTTTAAATGTTAACCACAGCGATTACCTTCCAAAAAGCACAAAAGATAGATCTCTCATTTATACACAAAGTTTTTGTCTTTACTATCTCTGACACTGAATGCCATGTTCGACTTCATAACAGGCAACTCAGTGAAAATTTCTTACAGTCCACACTACTACACTTTAATGCCAATTCCCTTCCCAGAAATTCCCATTCTGTACTGCAAATATACTGTGCCACCAGACTCTGTCAGAGGGTGTTCAGAGCTTCTGGACCAGTACTGCACCACAGCACTGTGGTCTCTCAGGCCCTGCTCCGCTTAGGCAGTGATACCTCCTAGCCTGATGCTTTTCCACTTCTATCATTCCTTACTGTCCCTTTTATTCCAGAAGTGCCAGGGAGGTGAGACACCAGAGCCAAAGTATGGTTACAGATCTTGTGGAAACTTCTTCTACAGTTCCAGGAATGTCTTGCACTTGAATATGTATAAGGACTATCTCCTAGGCATCAGCTAATACACTGTATTAGATTATTTCCAAATAGATGATCTCTACTGGGGAAAAAAAATATTGAAAAAAATGAAATTAAAAACACCCTGGAAAATACTTATTTGTGCATGACATTGAAAAGAATAAGTCACCCAGAATACATGTTAGTAACAGCATTTAATAGCTTAAACTGGCATTAACAGCACTTAATGCTCAAGTGTCACAATGGTAAAAAAATTACAAAGACCTATGTAAAGCAGAAGAGCAAATAAGGTAGCTGTTCCACATGACAGAAGCAGTTTCTGGATGCACGTTCGACAGCAACGGCTACTGTGTTTGAAGTCAGTGCTATTTTCTAAATTGAAGGCTTCTTGTTTATTCTTCTAAACTAGGAGTATGATATAACTATTGTTTTATAGCCATAGTTAACACAGTAGAGAGGTACTCAGTTAATATATTCATGTTATACTACAACATGCTCCTTCACTAGACCTTGGCACTGCTGGCTAGACCATATCTTGGAAGTCCTGGATATGTTTTGGATTGAGGTCATGAAGTCAGTGAAAGTACTAAGTGAGAGAGGACAGTCCCCTTACAAGAAATCATAAGCTCAGGAAAGTTATCTAAAGAAAACAAAGCTGTTTCTGTCCTTCCCTCTCAGAGAGAATGAAACTGAGGCCAGACTATCACAAATCTGTGGAAGATAACAAAAGGCTGGAAACTACTAAGAAGGTACCAATGAATTGCTTAAGCTCTTCTTCTCTGCTGCAAGAACAGAAAACAAAACTAGTAAAACCCAAACTACACACTCTTTGCAAAGTCAAAACAGCCTAACTGGAATTACTGTAATTCACAGGTAGCACGAGATCACCTCTCCTTTCTGCTTTTAAAAGGAAGAAAGTTCTCATTCTTATCCTAACAGGAGATAGTAATGGAAGGTGTTAACAGCTTTTTTCACTAGGAAGTTTTGTAATTGTGTAACTTATGGTTTTGATCATAAATGCAAGAATACCACAGTCAGAAAAGAATTTCTTTGCTTCCAGCATCTCTTCTCCCTCTGAAGCATTAATCTGACTACTGCCAAAAACTGTGTGTTGGATTTCTCAGACTGGCTACATCATGGCTTACATTAATTTGGGTTAAGTACAAGAAGCACTGCTCTCAGATGTTTCTTGAAGGGTCATTTTAATAACTTCCGTTAATTCAAATATATTGTTTGAGGGTTTTCACATAAATGCAGCCTAACCTTCTCAATGTAACATTGTACGCAGTACTTCAATTCCTTCCAATATTGTTTTTTTGTCTGCACCGACCACTGTAAAAACAGCTTCAGGATTAAAATCACACTCAAGTTCTGCCTACGTGCCGCGGGAGCAAAGCAACATGGCCACCTGATCAAGATTAGAAAGATTACACACATGAAAGTAGTTAGAGTGGTTAATCTGCTACTACACCTACAGTAACTGGGTGTAGCTGCACCCTTTCTAACAATGTCAAGGTTGTACTTACTTAGCCTTCCACGACACATGAAAAGACAAACAGTTTCTGGCACTGAAACCTACCTCAGTCTACTTGGAGCACGTGGGTTCTCAACAATGACTCAGAGCAGGAGAAGGTTGAGGTCACTCCTCGGCCAGACATGACGACTTAGGACAAAAATATTTTAACTCCCCGTGGGTTGGTTTGGTTTTGTTTTTGAAGCAGTGCCTCTGGCAAGCAGAGATCAGCAATTCATTTAGTATAGGAGAGAAGAATTTTATTTCTAACCTTAATAGATCTTCCTCTACAAGAGAAAATTACTCAGAACAAATGCACAGCACAGTTGATTCAACTGGACCTGGAATAGTAACAAAGGCAATCCTCTCTAAAAGGCTCAGTTTCTGGTAGCTTAAGGTGTTTTTAATTACTGTTGCATTAAAGGACATAATTTGCCATTTACTTATTCACAGATACCTATAAAACTGAATGTGGGTAAAGGCAATTTTGGTTTTTTTTTGTATTTACTCACAAAGAGGCATGGCAAGATACCAGCTGCAAAAGCAGCTCCTACAATCACCATTCCACCATGTGCTTATCTAACCTATATTCAAAAGGAGCTGATATGAGAGTGGAAAGCAATGGAAAAAGCAATAAAAATTTGCAGTTAACATCAAATCAGTGTTTCTATTTTATGCATTCTGTGTGTATCGACTGGGCACTGCACATTCAAGTATCTAAATGAAGCATTAAGCATAGGTATTTCATAACATACATCGACTCAAGAATCAGATGTACACAAAATATTAATAATTATTACATGGAAAACAGTAGAAACCAACAACACCGACAGGTCATGAGCAGGTCATAAAATTCTGATGCACAGCTTTATCCTGTCCTAATACTATTTTCCCTAAAATCTTTATTGAGAAATACAGACATAAATACTCAGAAATAAAACCTGTTTGCAGAGATAAAAATAGCTCTTCTTCTATTAAAAAGAATACTGAAGCTTTTCTTAGTATTGCATTTCTCCTGGACTGTTTGTTTTAATGTGGTACTGCTAGCAAGTATTATGTGCACTGTTCAACAGCTGTATTTTGTATGTCAGCAATCCTGAGAGAGAAAAGTAAATGCTCTCACAGCATGCTTTGGTTTCCTCATGAGGTAGTGGCCTAGAGTCAAACCATGAATAACTTGCAAAGTAACATGTTGAGTCAATCTTTCTTATTTTAAACAAACATAAATCTATAGAAACGGCCATGGAACAAAGCTGAAGCCAATGCATTCCATATTTACAGTCACGAACATCACAGCACAGTTTGGGGCAGAAATTAAGAATGCTACAGAAACATGAAACTAAGAAAATGCAGCAGCAATGCGCCCCAAGGCACGGATATAAGACAATTAACACCCATTCTCATGAGAAATGTTGCTTTGGCCTAGTGGAGAATTTAGACACAATAATTACAGCACTTAAGGAAACATTATTTTTTATGAAAAAAATAAATTAGAAATAATAACTTTTCAGATGTAAAAGAAGAGCTGTATATTACAGATTAAGAGGTGGTTTGCTGGGCACTTTGCAGTTACTCTCTGTGCACATCATCATGCTTGAACATCCTTAAGCAGAGATCTTATGCTGCTAGACTCCCAACTCTTAAGTTAAACTGGGTGTACAGCATTTTAGCTACCAGAAAATCTTCCTTTATATATTATACACAGTAAACGGCAGAAATGCAAACACACCATTTTTTACACATATACTTTAATACTTGAAAGTTTTAATATACTATTCCAGCAACTTAAGACCTTCTCATTTATTAAACACCTTCAGCACCTCAGGCAGTGCTTCCACAGATGCTTCCCTGTGTAGTAGTGAGAACCTGAGCAGCTCA
Source organism: Merops nubicus (assembly GCF_000691845.1). NCBI lineage: Eukaryota > Metazoa > Chordata > Aves > Coraciiformes > Meropidae > Merops > Merops nubicus. The sequence goes on from NW_008626135.1 coordinate 93,301, forward strand.
CATCAGTGCTATTTCTGCTGCACCACATGTCAAGCTAGGGAGCTGGTCACAATTTAAACTAACCCCTGCTTTTTTCCTTTTTATGTTTCATGACCCAGTTCAGAGGTGGACTCCAAATGAGCTGTGCCAATCCAAGTGAATACAGAAGGGGAGAAGTGACAGATCACCAAAGTGACCTTTATGAGGACACCAGGAAGCACTGGGTCAAGACACCACAAAAACTGCCACAACCACTCCAGCGCTGTTCACAGATGGGAATGATCACTGTGGGGGCAAGTTACATGGTGCTTCTGTTTCAGCAGCAAAGCAGGCTTGAAAAATTGCCAACCCTTCTTACCTTCAGCTATTCATTATCGCTCATGCCACATTTTTTTCAGAAGGTTATTTTTAGCCTGGATTATTTCAGTAAACTATTTCACTGCATAACACCATAAACCCTTAGGCTGGCACTGAAGGAGCTGTGGAGCTCAGCACAGGGAAGGGAGCTAATATCCACCTTTTTAATTGGCTCCACAGCAAATACCAGAACTACCTATAGATACATCTCATGACTACAGTTTAGCAAGAAGCTTAAATGGATAAATGAAAGTCTATAGATGTAACTTCAAAGTTCAGTTTGCATTTTGAGCTGGTTTGGGGTTTTGGTTTATTTCTAAACCTGGAATCAAAAGCTATATTCAGCTCTCAATATGTTAAATCAAATGCATGGATAAAAGAAAACATTCACCTTTCACCAATACTTTAAACCAGAAATGTTTGCAGAAAGCAGCAAATCTGTTTTCATTAGACTAACTGGTATAGTTAGAACAAAATCAAAAAGCTTTTTTTAGCAAGCCATTCTCCAGTTAGCTCAAATTTATATTCTTGTTAAGAACAACATTCCCTCTTTACAGGCACATCGTGAGAATAAAGGAAGAAAATCAAATTTTGAAAAAAGTCAATCTGACTTCTATAAGAAAAGCATTTTAAGGCTCCAAACTTACTTCTGTGATAACGTCACTCAGGAGAAAACATCACAGAGAACATGATTCATGCAGTTAGTCTACTGATCATCATTGTACAAATCCTACTGTAGGTACCATACTGATCATCACCTACTACCATCTCCAATCAACACCAAGATGTGAATCTTCAGTTTCATTCAGGATTCATTTCATGAATTTCAGAAGCAAAATAACCCATTTGTTGAAGAACATAAAATAAACCTAAACAAACGCTACACACTAATGTGAAAGGAGATACAAGTATGAAGTAATAATAAGACAAGTCTGGGGGGGGGGGATGGGGGGAAAAGATAAGTAGATGGACTAAATCTCTTCAGTGTTATCTTTCCTTCAGTAGAACAAGTTAGGGAGATTTATTCATCTTGAAAGTTACTGCTCCAAGTCAACCAGATTCTCTGACAGTGTCAGAAAAACATCAGCAATAATGAAATTAAAGTACTGTTATGCAAGACATCAATAAGATACCATCTAATACGCATTCCAAAACAGGATAGGACTGCTGGACTGCACTATGATCACACAGGAAAATCAAATCTCAAAATATCATCTTTGACAGCAGCATAAACAGACACACAGAGAATCAAGTTCAACCCTCAGGGCACCCTAAATGCTGGACATCTTCCTTTCATGATCCCTACTCAAGTGTATCCACTTGCTCATATTAACTTCCATGTTTCCCAAATGCTGCACTGCGCCATTTCAGGATCCTAACCCTACAAAAGTTAACCACTTGTTTTGTTGCATGTACTTTCCTCCGTTTAAGTGCATAAAATGGCTCAGCAGAAACTAGAAAAGCACTGAAGCCAGTGCAAAGGGAAAAGATGAAAAAACTGTCCAGGGATTTTAATTTTTTTTCTAGTGGGTACAATGAACACAGGAACTAGAGCAAGGTATGTCACAGGAGCAAAGTGCTGAATGAAGGACTAGTACATTAATTCACTTTGCTCCTTGAACCACTGCATAAGTACATCTGAATTCTGTTTAAATGGTTTTATGGGAAATTACAGAGAAGCAATTCACTGCTGCACGTGTAGCAGCAAATAAGGAGAACTTGATTGCATACGAAAGTCAACTGGAAGTGCTGTAACACAGATTCAAGTCTGGATACTGACACAGGTCCCACGGCAAAATAGACAAAAAAGTATTCTTGTGTATACAAAAGAGCTGGACAGATATGACATCCCACTTAAAAATAATATTAAAAAAAAAATCACAAAGATGAAGCCTCACTGCCATAGGTGTACGTATCCCTCAAGAGCTCTGGATTGCTCCTTTTCATTAGCTGGCAAGCAAAGCTCTCCTAAGCAGGCACCAATGTTTTGTAAAGCACTGTGTGTACACAGAAAAGACATACAAAGCAAGAAGCCCAGTTTAAGTGTCACCTTTGAAGTGACTTTTCCCCTTCCTGAAAATCCTTTTCAATAAGGATTAAAATAATTGAGAGCATTTGGGCATTCAAGTTGGTGGCTTTCACCCATTTCTGTCAGGGAGCACAACAGTTAAACAGCCAGGCTCTGTGGTACTTGGGGTTATTTGTGCTGACATGTCATTATTGGCAAAGGGAGATTCTAGTTACCTTTTTGTGGGGCTCAGCTCACATTACACAAAGAGCAGAGCAATTCACCCAGTTCTCTTCACTCTGCTGAGGACAAGGAGGTTATCGGTCTGGAAGATGCGATTAGGGGTTCCTCAAGCAGGCTTTTCACAAGAAAAACGATGTATAACCTGTTTATTCTGTTTCCACACTGCTATCCTTGCAGTTGAGCTCCACCCATCCCCAAAATATGTTTATACAGGTGAACAGCCAAGGAAAGAAAGAAAGAAAGAAAGAATCTCCTCCTCTGCACCTGAGCCTCATGGTTTAATTCTTCACTTGCTCAGATTCAGAAAAACCTGATAAAATGCCAAAAAGACTTTCCTTAGAAGTGAGCAAACAGAGGACAATAAATGCACGACAAAGACATAGCAAACAAGGCTATGTGAGTTAATTATTGCCAAGATTAAGTGTCTAATTTTTTCTTTCACGATACAAGTCTGTCTACTTGTGAACACACCCAGGTGAGCTTGGAGGACCAGACACTGCTGAAAGGAAATGACACAGTGGGAAAAGAATCTGGGAGGCATCCACAAGGTCTCAAACCTCCCAAGCCCTACATCTTAGCCTGAGGCTGGCTCTACAAAAGGGTAGAATTGAACAGACATGTAATTTTGCTCACTCTCCTTCTCATCCACCTTTTTGAGAGCACATTACTAGGAACAGGAAGGTTGGAGGTGCAAAGCTAACCCACCCTGCAAAGCACTGGACATTTCCCAGTAGAGGCTGATAGAGAAACAGGCAGGGAAGTAGGGAAGAAAAAGTTTCTTGTGTCAGATTCTGAAATCACAAGCTGCAGGAAATAAGCCCCCAGGAGCCTCCACGGATAGCAGCACAGGAGGTGACCATCTTTGCCACTTCCACTGGGTTTCTACCAAAGGATTTAACTTTACTCCAGAAATGCAATGGGTGTTTCAGAGCCAGCTTGGGCTCGGAGAAAGAGATCAGCTCCCTCGCATATAGGGGAGTTGCTAATTACATCATATAGTCTCAGAGCTGTCAAATTCCCAAGGCGGGGGCAGCACCCAGATCAGCAGAGCAGTTGGGGGCTGATGTGTCTGGCCAGTTAGTAACACCTATGGCCTTCAACACAGAATCCCTCTCCAGGTCAAACACCCCGAGGACTGTAGTTGTTTTATTTCCATGTGACAGGCTTAGGCTCACTAGCTTTCTAACATTTTCCCCTTCATTCTCTGTAGTGCTGACTCTCAAGCCATGGTCTGGAAATCAGCGGCATTTGGAAACCAGTGCCAGGAACCACCATTAAGAGAAAAAGCTAAATTTGTTTCTTTTGTATGGTCTGTAAGAAAGTCTGAGAGTTCACAGTGTTCTTGTGGTGGAAACCACTGCTTTTGGTATTGTTTAATACACATTAAAACAAACTATCACAGGAAGCGATCAACTGCCAGCACACAAAGTCTGTGGTTAATCTTTGAACATTAGCTGTAATGCTATCTTAAAAGCTGCCCGAGTACAAGGCAGATTTTTTTTTCCTTTACATTCTTTATTACAATTATATTGCCTATACTGACTACTAAGAACATTGCAGCTGAAGTCACCAGTCCAGCTGGTGAACAATCATTTCTCACATGTAAACAAAATATTCTCCAATTTATTCCCTCCCAGCTGACCAGGAATCAGGTCTGCAACCCTGGACACTGTCTGCAATAAAGCAGCAAATCTCCAGCAGATAGTTCCAGTTTGCCTAAATGCACAGGTGGAAGTACTGGAGACTGTATAAACTCTACCTACCTACCAAAAGGTGCCGAAGAACAAAGTCTATAGCCCAAACCAAAAGCCTGCATCTTTCACCATTGAAAAATGAGCTAGTCAGGGAGTAGGAGAGAGCACTCTAGTGCTTAATCACATCCATGCACTTTTACCTTTATTTCCATAGAAGCAGCTTTTTGTTTGACTGCAAGAATCTTTCTTCAGATGTAGTTCAAGTTGGCCTAAGGTGACTAGACAACATCATAGCCCAAAGGAGCAGATCCTCACCTCCCCTGCTGTTTCCACTGCCAGACCCTCCTTTGTGTTACAGGTAGCCAACAAGCACTGTGGATGACAAATAACTAAAACAGAGTTTTACAGCAAATGGCAGACTGAAAAATCCTCTCCAGTAAAAAGCTTAAATTCCAAAGACCTATAAGATCTCTTCTTAACTTGATGACCAAAGACTGTACCTAAGACTGCACATAAGCCAAAAGTGATGCACGTAATACATGCAATAAAAGCATTCATGATGCATATACTCAACTGACTGACATTTCCCAAGACTGATATTGAGAAGTTCAAATCCACAAGGCAAGCAGTCAGCTCAGATGGATGAGTGTTGGAAATATCAATATTAATATCAAACTCATATCCAAGTTATTACACACATCTCCTAGAGAGTGTTTTGGACCAGCATTGGAAGAGGGAGGTATTTAACAAAGCAGAAATGGACTGAGGCTCACCAGCAGAGCAAAGAACCCAGGACTGAAATATGAGGGGATTTGGCACACGTAAACTCCGATATGCTGATAATTTAGCAGCAAAAAGTGGCCTTGTGAGGATCAAATTCGCTGTACAAAATGCTCTGTTCTAGCTGCTTTTCCCTATCACACTGTCTATCTTGGTTTTGTTAAATCAATTTAAGTAAATCTGGGCAAGTACATCAAATGAAAGACTGCTCAAGAGGGTGTGACTTGCCTCAAAAAATAATTGCTAAAATTTCTTCTGATTATTAAAGTTATAGCTTCTATTACTGTGCATCTATGGAAAAGCCTGGCACAGACTTAGGTAAAGAAGAAAGCATACAGCACACTGACCGATAAGAGGTTTGGCACACGTCAGGCTATTTATAGCTTAACATTTGGATGATGCAGTAAGTTTGGACTAGATCATCTCAAACAATCCTTTCCAGCCTAAACAATTCTGCGTGAAGAGTTTGAAAAGGAATGTTGTTTAATGTGAATTCCTCTGCTGGTATGTAGCAATGTTCCATTCAGTCCCTAGTAAGCAACCTAGGAAAGGGAATCTAAACTTCAAATATGCTTGTTCTGGGTTTTAAAAAGAAGCAAAAAACCATGAGAAATTAAAACCTGCTGCCTCACATCATCTAAATTCCAGCTTCCAAACTGCATGCTGAAGACAGCAGGGATGCTCAGGAAGTCGAACAGAAACAGCTGCATATCAAGATTTGACCTGTAGAGCAGTGACAACTTTTGGCTTTCTTGGCTGACTTATATTTCTTCATGACCCACATCACCACAGAAACAGGACAACCAAGGCCACTGACCACCTATTCTCTGATCTTCCTCCTAGCGATGACCAATAGTTGAACCTTCACAGGAAGTTCACAGTAAGCTACAGCCTCTTACACAGAGTTGTAGCACAGCCATTGTGGTTGGCAGTCCTGTGCTCAGAACTTTGCAACCATGCTGGATGATGAGAGTTGTCACACAGTTATATTCATTCCTTTTTTAGGACCCATAGCAGCAAAAATGAAGAATTTTACTTCCCTTCCCCAGTGAACAAACACAGTATTCTCATTTAAACCGGACTGCTGTTAGTAGTCAGGCTACATCAGTCATGTGGAGCAGCAGTTGCCTCCTCTAATTCCTGAGTTACAAGATCTTACACAGTTTTGGTAATCGCCTTTCAGAAGATACTGGTACGTATCTTAGGCACTGGCCTCCTCTCCGCTTCACATTTGAGGCATAATTCCCTTCAGTCACCATGATACAGATTTAGTGATATTTCTATGTGTGTTCCTGGAACTTCCCAATACTCTTCTTATAAAATCTCACCAGATATTTAAGCTATATATGAGAACAGTTGTTCTCTCATTCTGAACTCAGAAAACATTATCTGGAGAACTTGCAGTGTTAGCAGTCCAAAGCAATCTCATAGCAGTTACTCAGTTTTATGAGGTCCTGAAGCAGTGGTTCTGCCTGTAGTCACGTTCACAACTGTCAATAATAATATCCTGACTATAAGTACGCAAAACAAATAGCCCCTGGAAGAGGGAAGACTGACACATCTACTCAGGACTGTGCCCAGAAGTTAATTCAAGTGACAAAACAAGTATGTGTTTCAGTCTTACCTGGCCTGTCACATAACACTCTAAGAGCAAACCACCATGTGACATCAGGAGTCTTTTATTAAACTGCCAGAGGTGTGTAAACCAGGTTTTCAGACAGAGGACTTTGACCTCCATATGACCTAACATAAATCTAAGAGAAACATCCTAGTGATAAACATCAAAGACTTTACAGGAGTATGTAGAAGGCACCTGCGTGAGTCAGGAAAGCTCAGCTAGAACAAGGAGGGGTAATACCCTTATCTGTGGTGTGCTCGCTCGCAGGGATGCTGGGGCAGAATAGGGCCAGCACAGCCAGCAAGAGCATCAGCTTCCTACACCCTTGGGATTGCAGGAGAGCTGTTTGATAAGTGTTGACTTCTATTTAGCAGCGAACATTGTGCTGTTAGAAGAGGACATGTAATGTTTGATTTGAAGACCAAGTGAGATCGCCTGGATATTATATTCTGGGAAGCAGTAGAAACTTCTGATTTTGTTGTGCTTTTAACACTGTATGATGTGGACAACTATTAAAGCTATAGTTTCTCTGAGCTTTTTATTTTTGTTTTAAAATTACATGTAGAAACTTGTGAGCCACAAAATCCCCAAAATCTTTAGCTAGAAATAACATTCAGAACCTCACTTAAAAGAGATGATGCATATAAAGAAAACTTGTCTAACTTTAAAAAAAAAAAAAATCCTTTCGCTACAAAAAGCTTCCCATGTATGTTTATATTCTATTTTACATTAAGTTATTCCACGAGTTTCAGACACAGAGTAAGAACATTAAGAGGATGACATGCAAATTCTTACTTCAGTTGCAGATATTTAGGTAGTGAAGCTTCAAAGTTAAAGATCTATCAATCATGTCCATTCTTACAGTTCAGGAATTTGGAACGATCATCAGTGGAAATGAAGACAGTATCATTTCTCTTCTGTACATACCACTGTCATCCCCATGTTTACAAAAACAGCTTTAGCTTTTGACTTGAGGCAGACTTGAAAGTACTTTTTAGCTCCAACCCATCCTAAAAACCACTGCTTGCTCTTCTTCATGGTGCTGGTGTGCCAAGGTAGATGTTGCTGTTGTAAGATATGAATTATCTCCACAAAATTCACTGTAGAATTTTTGTGACCAGAAACAATGTCGGTCTGAGCACTCTTTCTCACATGTTGCTACAGATTCTATATCTGATATACTAAGGTTACTTACTACATGGTAAGAGGCATGTGCACACTCCGTCCTGGCCAAAGCTGGTGACTGCAATAGCAGCCTCACAACTTTTTCGCCTAGAGGAGTTCCCCACAGCAGCCAACCAGGGTAGAAGTGCCACAGCAGGAGGAAAACTTTCATCTGCATTTTAAAATCTGTCAGCTCAGGTTCACACACACACACACTCCCTAAATGCTGGTGGTACTTTCCAAATAATCATTTTGTTTCAAAAATTCCCCAGAAAGAAAGCTGCTACCCAAACTGCTGGAAGAAGTTGAGAAGCATCCTAAACCAACAAAAAGTTCACCTTATGGAAATTGTTTAACATGGCACACAAGTCATTCAGTTTTTGCAGTATTAATCTAACACTTCACCATGGTGTTTATGAAGTTAATCAATTTTGTTTACTTCATCTAATTTACCCAACACAAATACATTAGGTGTCTAAAACGTATCTGGCCCTAGACAAGGAAATCTAAAGGTGTGTTATATTTTATTTATTGGTAACATGGAAACAGCCATAATTCTGACAAATTAACATGGAACCCTTGGTCAGTGTTTACCAGTAACATAATTACACTGGCTGGAAGGTACTGAACAGATGTGAAGACAATTTAACTATCACATCAAAAATCTGTTCTTAAAAATGCTACTGCAAACCTGTCTCTGACCATTACTGTCACCTTCAGATAGTCCTTAGTATACAATCTGGATTGTGAAACATATATCCAAAGGTGTATTCAGCCTAAAATGACAGGATCATAAGCTCACTGACGTTTGGAATGTTTAGAAGTTGGGTCTTATTCAGAATCTTCTTTCCTTGATCTTATCTCTTATTTTATAGTGACTAAGAGATGGCTTTCTTCTGTGCTAAAAGCATACGGTGTGAGAAGAGTGTTCAGATCATTCACTATTGATAAAGTCAGTATCATCACTGCAAGAGCTAGTACCAGCTGTGTCCTCCATTTAGGCATTATTTAGCCATTATCCTTCAACTGTTTGTGATGTTCCTCACAGTTTTAATGGCTATTCCACTGATTCGTAAGGAAAAAGCTACAGGGACAGCCTCCTCCTTTCTTTTTTGCCTACATAGACCATGCATGTAGACTATACTAGAGGCTTCTTGTAGCCTGCCCCAGCTCTAGTCTTCTGTGCATTACATTTGTTTATTCTTAGCTATCATTTTTATCACCACAATAACAAGAACTCTTGCTCATAGTCCAGGATAACCCTGTGTTAAGTGCTACACAAATACAAAGCAAATCCAGAGCTACCCCAAAAGTGCTTCATTTTAAAGCAGAAGACAGAGCACCACAAAGAAAGCAGCAGAGACATGGTCAAAGCATAACCTATCTACAGTTGGATCGTATTATGCAATTAAAAAGTGTCATGGCAAAGGAGTTCTTTAAGCAAAAAGTTTTTTTCTTGGCAGTGTGTATGATTAATTGTGCAGAAAAAAAACACTGCAAGACTCACATATGGCAAGATAACGAGGATTTGTGAAAAAGCCTCTAACAAAGATACAGCTAGGCTCAAACAAGAAGAAATTTTGTCCATAACAGCTAAAGATGGATGGATGACTGAAGATGGAGAAGATAGAAAGTCTTTTGAACTTTTTAACCCAGAGATTAGCCTCCAAAATAACAGCAAGAAAGGCTGAGACTTTACTCTGGACAAAGAGGGTAAGTTTTAGAAAAAGCAGATCTTGCCACTGTCTGTACAGAAACAGAAATTTAAGAAAGATCCAGAGAAGGGAAAGGGATCAAGCTATCACAACTCACAAAATGCTGGGGAGAGTAAGAAGAAAAATACTCCAAGTTACATGCTAAAAGAAAAAGAATAAAGAGGTAAAAGAATAACCGCAAGAAACTAGAAATGCAAAAGCCCAGAAGGAACAAAATTTCAAAGGATATTCAATCATTTCAGTTGAAAGCAACTAACAATGTTAGAGCTAACATTGTCAGAAATTGGAGACGAAGCACTGAGATTTTGGCAACTACATTTACAGGTAAGAATAAAGCATCTTTAAGCAAGGGACCTAACACTGGAATCAGAAAAGAAACACATCAGGCAGCAATAGGAAAACTACTGGTACATACCTACAGCCAGGAATCTAAGCTTAAATTCTGCAGAAGTGTTAATTTCTTCATGGATAGACAGCCAAAAAAGACCAGGAGACCATAAAAGACTGTAGAAACATACCACTCTCATTCAGACACATATCAAACCACCTTTAACTCTAAACCCCCTGTCTCTTGGATCTAACTTCATTAGGAAAGTCATTAGCTGAAACAAACCTGAAAAATAGTAGCAAACATGCAACAATTTCATTATATTTTAAAACATAAACCTTAGTAAAACACCTAAATTTATCTTAGTTATCTTCAACAGAAGATTATTCCTGGTCTTCATTTGGATAGGAATACCTTAACTCACCAGTATTTGTTTAACCAGTATCTATTTATGTAGTCACCTATAGCCTTAGATTTTGAACTGGTTATAATTTCAAGATTTAAAGGCCTATTTGAAGCTCCCATTATATTAAGACAATTCATATGATTTATCCTGATTACAGATAGCTTGAAGCAGAGAGAGTAGAACAGAGGTACTTGGCCTTGGGATATCAGCATAAAAACTAATTATGTTGTTCTGAACAGAGAAAAGCAAAGCAATCCAGGAAAACAGCAGTGTTTCTTGAGAAACTCAAATAAGCTCAAATAAGATATATTTATATAAAATAAACTAGTATTTTTTTCTTTTTACATTTTACTTGCTTTTAGCAAGTAGTATAGGATAAAACTCTATGTTGTGTAACTGTACTGCATGTATAAGTACAAGCTGAAAACTGACAGTAAGAATAGCATCTTCTTCATGTGGTCATCTTCTCTGTTACCTTCATGATCAGAATTCTTAAAATACTTAAGACTGAAGAAAGAACAATCATGAGAGAAAAAACTGACTTCTCACTATTTCCCCCTTCTCCATAAGAACACTTAGCTGAACTCTGATTTGAAGAGCTGTTCTGTTTTTGAAGGGGATGCAAGGCTGTAGCTTCCTTGATGAGGTCTGGGGTTTTTCTTTGCATTGGGTATTAACAAGTATTTTGACTACTAAATATCTGCATTTTATTCAAAAAGCCAACATAAGAAAATGCATATGACCTTTTTTTCCTGTATTTTCTGACCCTACCACTTTCTGAAACAATGTTCATTTCAGATAGTATTTTGGAAGCGGAGAGCAATTCTTCTGCATAAAGGGTATTCAGGAAAATTATTGTCAGTCCTAGTTCCAAATATATTGGCTGGGAAGTAAGTTTAAAAAAAAAAAACTCAAATATGAGAACAGTACATTTTAATTGCTGTTCTCCCATGACTTACACAACTGATTAATTCCTTTTTTAAAAGTGTGACTGGAAAAGATAAGGCCAATACAACTTGCTAGCGTTTAGGCAGCAAGAGCAGAGAGCAAAAAGTAATAACCAGCAGAATTAAGCCAGATTTGTTTTGTTTACTATGTAAAATATCAAGTGAGGAATAAAAAGTCAAAGATTTCTGGAAGGAGTTGCAAAAAATGGTGCTGGAATTAGAGATAACAGAAATGCTAAACATTTATTAAAAAATATTAAGAAAGTATGGTCATATATAATCACCTGTATGCAACTAGAACATGGTGTCATTAAGGAAAGAAATCCTTTAGTTTACAAATCATCCTACAGGTTTCTCTCATTTAATCTTGAGCCTTTGATGCTTGGCACTTTTCTTGATAGTTGAATCCTGTTTGAATTATAACACTAATGACACAGGGACTGTAATTTTTAGCATTTTTTGTCTCAAATGCACAAGTAAAAGATGGAAGATATGAATAGCTAAAACCTCACAAAGGTGGCAATATAAAAATCTGAGAACAGAGTTTTAAAAATTGTTTTCAAGTGATTACTAATTTTTAAGGGTTTTGCCTCAGTTCCTTAACGCTTAAGGTTTGTGCATCTTGAAATCTTGCACTACTTAAAAGTACATCAAAGACCTAAGAGATGATTTACAGTGAAGGGCAATGTAAATGTAGTGCCAAGAAAAACCACACAACCATTAAGTCTGTAATTTGGCTTATTCAGTGCTGGAGAAAGCAACCACAGACAGTGCTGTACCATTATTTCAAGGACTGAATTAGTAGAGCTTTTAAATATCTTATTTTAGGAATTTGCTTGTCAGAACCTCCGTATATGGCTAAAGTAAGATAAATTTTCTCAAGTGTGTAAACAACAGACTTTGTTTTTAGCTATTTTATCAGGGATACAATAATTTATTTTCTGTAAAGCACAAAATATCACTCTGGGCATAGTGATAACCAGCTCCCATTTTTAATAGAACACTACATCTACAGAAAACAACTGACCTGATTTTTAATATAACTGATAGTTTTTCTCACTACTGAGGACAGACCAGCTTCCAAAACCCACAGCAATTTATCATCTTTAAGGAGTACACTTTACTGAGCAAGACAAAACTAAAGAAAATCATAAGCTGCTGAAAATTGCCTCGCTCCAGTTTATTTTGCCCCTGGATACTCTCTCTGAAAAAAATCTCCCATTCTTTGTCAGCAGCAGTCCCTCAGCTCATTACAAAAGGACAAAAGCAAATCTTATAAATTTGGTAGAACGAGGAGAAAATGAGAAACACATGTGAAATATTCTCAAAAGCCTCCTACCATACTTGGGTTCTGCATAGCAAACAAATTTAAGTCTTTAAAATTGTGTATTAGAAACAGCTCAGCTTCATCTGAACTTGGAGAGAGGGTGGCATTCATGCTCTTAACAGGGAAAATAGATGTTTTGTCAGCTATTATCTTTTGGGAAGGTGATGAGGGAATTGGACTGGAGTTGATAATCCTTCTAGACCTGTAGGTATCTCTTTTCAGTAACCTTTAAAATGTGTACTTTCCAGTAGCAGCACAGGCTGGCAAGATTCAAACCTTTCTTAGTTAAGAGAAGTGCCTTCGGTACAACCCCTGTGCTTATAAGGCTTTTTTAAGTCTTATAGCCATTGCTAACCAATTTCAGTATTACACAGAGAATACATTCTTACCTTACCTTTGCTTACAGGTAAGCAAAAAATGGTAAGGATACAATACCCAGAAAGTCCCAAAGGCTGCCCAAAAACTGTCTGAACTTTAAAAAAAACCAAACAAACCAACCAAACACCTGTAAGCAGTGAAACTGCAGGCTCTATCTACCAGAGTTAAGATAAAAATAAACCCAAATGCTAAGTGCTAGTACCCAAGCCAGCTTTCAGAAGTCAAACTGACTCCTAAGCTTTTTCCTGGCCTCCGTGCTCACCTTCCCCTCCAGTCATTTAACAGAAGAATGTTTTTAAGATGACCAGAAGATCTAAATTATGTTTCTCTCTCTCTTCTGGACCATAAAGTAGACTTAACTTTTGTCTCTAAGTGAATAATATGATGCTGTACCTCAGGCCCATGCAAGTGGGAGAGGTCAGCATGCTGTGGAGTCTACAAAATTAAAGAAAAATCCAGCAATTCATTTTGATTTTTTAATTATGCAGACAAATGTTGCTATTTGGAACTCATGCAGTTTTGCATTTATTTACAGAATTTCACTCTCCTGCTTGTAGTCTGCTCAATAATAGTAGGCCTGTTCCTAATATTTCTAACTCTTAAACAATCTGAACAGCTATCTAAAACAAGTCAAATCTACCAAATACATTTTCCCCATCTTTCATTCCTTGCCCATAAACAGAAATAATTGCTTAATTTCAAAAGCCTTTGTGCATTAAAATCCGACAGGGTAACCAAGGGAAACAACGTTCTTGTAAGGTATGAAAACACCTGACAGTGACAAAAAGCCAGAAGTTACAGGATGGTTTCCTTCACATTCTGGTAAGTCACAACTGCTAGAAACAGACATTTTAATTAGTTACAATGGGAAACAAGTATTTTAGTTTAATTTAATTCTAACAAAAAGAGAAGGCCCACAGCTCTGCAGTGGAATGTAACATATTTTCTTCTGAGGTGGTAGGTGGACTCAAGCTATCAGATCACTAAATCAGTAATATGTTGACTTGATCACAGACAACTGGTCAACTCGTGTAATTTTGCTGTATAAATATTGGTGTAAATAATCGAGTTTGAGAGTCAGCTGGAAATACCAGGGGATGCACAATAACACCTCAATTTACGCTGCCTCCCTTACAAATAGAATAAAAAAGAGCTAGGAGCTAGACACCTAAATGGAAATAAGGAAACTCAATAAGGAACCACAGACGAAAATCTCCAATTCTCCTAATGTTCCACAGACATGTTCAAGCCCTCTGTAGAATGGCTGTGTATTATCCAAATGTTTCAGCTACTTCTTGTTTTTAACCTACTGTTCTTACTTCTACAGTTCAATTCACAGTTATCTTAGGAGATGTCAAGTCTAGGCAAATTAAGTTTGTGAAGAATGCAGGAACAAAGCTTGTCCTATACCACCATTACCATATAGGAGGTTGTTTTAGGTCCTCATCTAAGACGAAGGAAAGCACGGCTTAAGGAGATGCCAGCAAAAAAGCATTTTGTTCCATCCCACCAGAAGGATGTTTAAATAACAACAGTATCATAGATAGGTATGTCCCCTTTAGAAGCACAAAGCGACTGACAACCACCTCAAGATTTAAACCAAAGAATATCAAACACAAAAAGTATCTAATGGTCAACTCAGTTATAAAAAAAGTGTACTAGGAGCTATATGGGTGCTCTCAAAGACAATGTGTATGTTAGGTTGCTCAACCTTCTCCTAAACTGTCTGCTTACAAAGGAAAGCAAAGTTTCATACAGCAAGGTCAAAGTGGTGGGGCTTTCACAGGTGTGGTGTCTGTATTTCTGTCAACAGAGGAAAAAAAACACCCATACAAATCATGTAAAGAAATCAGTGCCCTTTGGATGACAAACCTCTAGATGGTCTTGGAAGTCATAAGTTACCCTATGAAAGCAAACCAGTATGCACACCTCGAAGCTGAGAATGGACTTTTCAAAAACAACCAAAAAACAAACAAACAAAAAAAATCAAAAAACTAAATTTCTACAGTTCTGCATTTCCAAACAAATCTACAAGAAAAAAAATGTTCAGTCTTTTAATTAGAAGAAAAATATACCTTGCAAAGAAACTGTGTTTTGCAAATCATGAAAACTACAGTGCTATTTCCCTTGTAACTAACATACCATCACTGATTTCTGATGTGAAAGACCATAAAACTGTTAGGTGGTGGAAAGAATGGTAAATTCTGGGTATTTGAAGATTTAAACAGAACTATTTCTGGTTTTATGAGGCATATCAAAATCATAGCTGAACCCCAGCAGTAGGCTGGTGCTTTTAGGAAAACTGTAGTTAAATCAGCAAAAGTTTATATTTCTTGGCACACTGGCACCATCCTAACAAGTCTCTTTAAAATGGAGTGTCTTGGAGGTAACAGTTACTGTTTACTGTACTCCTGGTTGTTAGGGGCTACCACCAAGGTCCTGTTTTTCCATTACATCAGCTGCATTCCAACAGAACTGTGTGCCCAGAAGTTTCAGCAATGACTGCAGTTTCCAAGTACTGAAACCTTGGCCCAAATCCTCTCTCTACACCTGCAGAGCAGCTGAGTAAAACAAAAAAACAAGAATTTAATTGAAATTTCTGACCTAGTTCCTAGTAAATGGGAAATTATTATTTTTATTCCTCAGATCGGTTGTCAAAAGTTGTTTGAATCAAACTTTTGAGTATCTGCTAATTGTTGCTCCTCATTCAACCAACTGCTTGGCTCGAGACCCCACAGTTCAGTTTGTCAGAAGTGTAACACTCTACACCAAATTAAATCAAACAGGTCAGAGGTATTTGAAAACAGGGTGCACTGTTCCAAAATTAGTATATCTTACCTGCCTTATGTATGTCTCATCAGTTTCCTTTTCTAGAATGCTTATGAAAATACTCCATTCCCATTGAGACATCATGAAAAGCCAACTGTTCATGGAATATACAGATCCTGTAGTCCTGAATAAAATCCTATGAAGACACGAACAATCTTCAGGGCAGGCATCACACTGTTTGTAGGAAATAGAGTATGGAAGCTACACCCTGGACACTGAGGGAAAACCAGAATATTACAGAAGTGGTAGATGTTATCCTCTGTGTGGACCGCATTAAAGCATGTAAATGACACCCATGGAAGCATTTAGCAAGCTGCATCTACCAACAGCAGCAAAGTAGTAGAAGAGTCTTGGACTCTCAAGTTCTGTGTATGCTACAGATATTAATTAGCTGTCTGGCACGTAGGCAGCCTTTGGTCTCTATTCAGAGAGGCTACCCTGCAGCCCACCCCACCTACCAAAGCCTTGCACATAAACCAAGCACACCTCGGCAACCCTGTTATACAATCAGCAATATCCAAGTGGGTTTATTTGAACCTGAGTCCCTCTCAAAATACATCGTAAGGATACCAGACTGAAGATTACAAAACAGAAGAAAGGGTCCAGACTCAATACACAGGAAAAAAAAACAAACAAAAAAAAAAAAAAAAAAAAAAAAAAAAAAACAAACAAAAAAAAAAAAAAAAAACAAAACAACAAACCCGCTTTCTGTTTTATTGATGGTATCACATTTTATTTCATCCGTTTTATTTAGGTATCACATTTTCATGAATACCATATTATCACACTACTAGGACAGGAACAAGCCAGTGTCAGATAAAAAGTGCAGGAATGTTTGCACTATAACATGCACCAGCTCCTGACACTACTTTGCTACTTCAAGTTCTTACTAAAAAGCACAACAAAAGAGAAAACTTTCTTACAAGATAACTCAGTAGAGATTATTATTTTGTCAATGAAGAGAGAACTAATAATCAATCAGCTCAGCTCTATTCACATCAGAACATTCATACGAAGAGAATTTCTATGCCAAGAATTTAAAACAGCTTCCTTCACAGAGGATCATTTCTTTGTTGATAGAAACCTACAACTAGTAACATGCAAAGTACAGGAAAAAATCTCAATGACTAATACTGTATTCTCTATACATTAATTTTGGGGAAAAAAAAAAGCCTTACTAACAAAATTATTTGTAACAGACACTCTTAGGTTAAAGAACTATGCCAACAATTGCTACATACTTATTAATGCAAATTATTATTCTCCAGTCAGAAACAATTCTCTCACTGACAACACATTCACCTGTTGTTATGCTTCTCTGGTTTTGGTTTTCAGTCAGCATAGGCTCTAAACAAAGACTGTTCTCTCCATCTTTGTTTCCTCAACTGTTGAAATGGGTGAAAGAGAGTAAGTGTATTTTTGTAATTGTTATCAAACAGCTGAGTTTATGCAATCTCTCTACCTATGTGAGCAGGTCATGGTAGTTCTGCAAAATGAGACTTCCCAGGCAGGAAGCAAAAAGGGGAGTACTCAGCCATCAGTACTGAGGACACAGGCACTGAGAGCTGTCGTAGGGAAAACCAGCAAATGTTTCTGTACCAACAGCCAGTTTCCTCACTGCTTGCAGAAGACTGCTTGGTCTTTATCAATGTCCTTCAATTTGCAGGGGTTTGGAGAGCAATCAACTTCCCGTTTGATTTGATTTGGTTTCTGGTTTCTTTTGGACTGTCTTCTTTTTAATGCCAAGATATCTTTACCTTAGTAATGTTATGGTCCCTTATCCCTTATGTAAGTTAACTCTCCTTAGTTTTGCCCAACTCAGCCAAAAACAGCAGCTGAGCCACAGGCCTTACATCTGCATTATGGACTCTTGCAGCATCTGTCTGAAAGGACAGAATACAGTGACAACCTTGAACACTGCTAAGACTCAGCAGGCAATGCTACTACAGCCAGATAATTGTCAGTAAGGAAGAGCTTAGGGTTACAGGGCTATAACTGCACCTCTCAGAAGCTGAAAGGAATAATGCAGTACATGCAGGGTAAATCCTGACTCACAGACATGAACCTCCAAGTATCTCCAGCAGAGGTGGAAGGAACACCAACCAGTTGTGCAGAGGAGGGAGCAGGACATCAAGACACCGCAGACTCCAGTTTGTGCTACAGAACAGTCAGAAACTTACTGACAAATCCCAACCACAGCCTCTGCTTCCAGTCCAGGGGCCTTGATGCATAATAACACCAAGGACTACAATGAACATAGAGGAACATTAGATGCATCCATCAGACAACTTTTTACAAAATTAAAACACCAGAAATGTGTGACCTATCAAATCAACATCTTCAGAGCAGGCTTGACAAATTTCTCTCTCCCAGTAAGGTGCTGAACATGAATTGCAGTTATGTAGAACAAACAGAATCTTAGAATGGTTTGGGTTGGTAGGGACCTTAAATACCATAAAGTTTTTCCTACTTGGGGAAGATCCTAACCCTTAAATATTGAGGCACGTATGTTGCAATACCTATCTTCTAAGTATTACTATCATGATTCTCAATCTGTTCATCTATCACATGATTGAGACGTAAATATTGGGGGGTTTATACTCTATTAAAAAAAGCTTTTAATGTCCATGAGAGTGAAATACACTGAAGTGTATTACTTTAGGCACATGTCATATTTCTTAACAGAACTTACCTTTATGAAGCCAGGTAGAGATTTGTTGTTGTTGTTGGGTGTTGTTGTTTTGTTTGTTTGTTTGTTGGAGTTTTGTTTGTTTGTTTGTTTTTAAAAAGTCCAGTCTTTACTACTAAACATTATCATCTTCATTTTATACTTATACAGTTATATTTATATAACTCTCACATATAGTTCTGTCTCCAGAATGTTAGGTGGAGCAGCACTTACTTCCTAAAGGAAGTATGCTCATTCCAACCAAAATACTCTGAATGTGGAATCTGTAAATGGTTCCAATTTTGCCAGTTAGCACACCAGACAGAAGAACAATTACATTTAAGAGCTATCACTTTGCATTATGTGCTTAAGGTCTGCCAGATTTGTGTTAATAGAAAGTACATTGTACTCTAGTAGTTCAGAAAGACATTTGTAACAAATTTTAGGGAGCTAGACCTTTTTTTCTTCACCTTAATTACTTTATTAAGTGCAAGTACATAAAACAGAGAGCTCAGAGGTGTCAGCAGTCTGTTACCTTCTGGCCAGTTCTACTGTTGCACACCACTGTGCTGGTCAAACTAAACTGAACTCTGCAGGGCAGGTGCCCCTACGTGAACTACTCTCCACAAAGGTATGATCCAGGTTCCCACATCACTGCACGCAGAGCTTTCTGCTGCAGCCACTGGGGATGATGAGAGCTATTGTGGCCACGATTTTCCAGTACATTTAGGGAACAGTACCAGTAATTTAACATATACCCTTTCACAAGACAAACTGTAAGAGAGAAATTTAAAAATAAAAAGAAAAAGTGTATCACTGTGCCCAAAGGCCTCCATGAACTTCTGGCAGGAACACAAACATTGAAACAAAATCTTGTGAGGCTTTAACTATACAGGGGATATTTGATGTAAGACATACCACAGGCTTATGCAGTGTTGCTCTGTTCTCCTAAATGGCAGCTTCACTGCTTCAGCAACTGGCTACATAGCCAAAATTGACTTTGTTGCTACATTTGCTGTACTGAGTAGGTCCCAGTCTTTTCTATCATAATGCACATTTATAAGTATAAACACGAGTAACATTAGTAAAGTCCACAACATCTGTGTAATTCCCTTAGAATGCAAACCTAAGAAGACATTTACAATGACTAATCACTACCAAATTACTCAAGTCAGATTTAAGATTCAAGGTCAATATTAAATTTGATAACTTTAATGATTTTTAATATTATTTTGTTACATTTAATGGCACCTGAATAACAAGAAATGTAAATCTTTTTAAAGACCTGTTGTCTCTTTTTTTCACATACTGTAACTTATATGCAATCCAGTTTTCACTGGATTTTTTTTCCAGGCTCTTCATAAATGAGTGCACTAGCACACTGAGAAATACATCCCTAACTCTGAAAAACAACAGGAATTCAAACGAGTCTCGTCACCGTGTCTTTATACTTTCATCAGCCTCACCTACCCAGAATAAATCTTTGGCTGTACAGCATGTAACTAAAGTGAGGGAATTGGCAGCACCTTACTTGTAAATGGCTTTTCATTTATTTCAACTTATTGTCATCCCAAGGCACTGTTTAATTAAACACAATCACCACCACTGCCAACAACGTAAGCATGCAGAAAAGCCAGTATCTTCCATGCCTCATGCCTTAGCATATACAATACTGCTGAATATGTTTGTACTGATACTTTACCACACTCACTGGATTATATCCTCCCCTCCAGATCATGCTGGTATTGCTCCTTAGTGCATTTTTCCCAAAAGACACACAAAGCTTCTACCACAAATGTGCAGGCCAGTGACCTAAAAAGTCCTGCAACACCAAGGCAGCTAGCTCCAGGGTTAGCCTCTTCCTGCTCTCGGGCTTGATGCACAGGGAAGAAACAGTTTATACACACAAAGCAGGGGTGCAGAATAACACATTCATCACAAGATGAGGCAGATATCTCTCTACACGCAGAGAAAAACTAAGATCTGAGGCTTTCTGAATAAGTCATTCTATGGTCTGGAAAAAGATGCAATTTAACAAAACTGAGAGTAACTCTGTAGGTCTTGATGATATCCCATGGTTGGCCACACATTCAGAAAGTATATGCATACAGTGAACTGTGATGTTAATTCAGTCCCTACTTTGCATGTCAGGTAAGTGAAACTTCTCTGGCAGAAAAATGACAGATAAACATGTATATTTTGTACCAGGATTAAAGGAGCCAAGCTGAGTTTGCACAGATAATGTTGTCATTATTTTCAAGTTATGAACTTCATAATTTTTAAGTGTCTAAAATAGTTGTCTTACATGTTAATTAAACAGGGAAAAATTCTGAGGTGCAACAATCTACCAATATTCAGATCTTTGTGCCTAGGACTCATCGCCCAAATCACAGTAGACAAAGGAACAAGAAACTACTGTATGATCCATAAAACAAAATTAATGTCACTGCCTTCCATTTTTTCACACTTCAGTACATAAGCTTCATCAACTCCATTTCATCTCTGAAATGCAGCCCTATCCCAGAAAACCATCCTTAAGGACTCTAATGCAATATAAAAAGACAGAACTCCCACTCTTCTGTTGTTCCTAATATTACCAATTTATGTAGTTTGACAAAAGATGTGCATTTATCAGAAGAACAAATCTTCAGGTCTGGAAAACAAACACAGTCATGATCATCTGCTGAGAGTCTCTCAGCAATGAGCTTCTCATTCACTATTTCCTTTAGAAACAGCCTCAACCCAAGACCATATGATAAGGCACTTCTACTGAAACTTCTTTTTTAAATCAGAATGTTGATTATCCAGTCATCTTCTCTGTTGTATGTTCAAAAAGCAACAATTCACACTGGATCTGCTTTACTTTTTTTACAATAGATATCTAGAGAGTTACAAATTTATTTTAAACTGGAACTAGAATTAGTTTGTGGATAATTCAGATTTTCTCCATCCTTCCACTGGATGATTTATTCACCATATACAGTCACTAAAGAATCCTATCCTTTGTCTGAAACCAGAGGAGAGTGACAGGAAGCCAGAAGAAATATACTGGCTGAATATCTAAATCTCTACCTACAGCATTATTCATTATCAGTTTTGATGCCTCAGCTACCAGAACATTCAACCCTGAAAAAAAATTAACCATTGCAGTACCTTCTAAACATTGCTGCCCAAGGCGTGTTGTGTTGTGTGTTGTGTTGTGCCAAGACAGGAAACTAACTTCTACCTTTCACAACATTTAAGGTATATTTCAGATTTCAAGATTTCAGACTTAAACCTTACAATTCTCCTTCAAAAGTCCAATCCTGTTCACCTGAAAGGGAACCTTATATCACCATTTCCCATATAGTTTGAGAAAACTCAAGTTTTTATGAGATTTCAGATCCAACTTGGATGATTTTAACCTTGTAGATGAAGTAACATTTGAGAAATGTGACTTCACTTTTTTATTCTGCTCCATTTTTCTCCCTCTCCCCTCCTCATTACACACTAGTTGGCTCCAGCCCAACAACGTTTTTTTGAGGCTTGGTCTAAATAGTCAGAAGTTCAGGAGAATTCTAGAATCGCAATAAATCAGTGCATTATTTCTTTTTCAACCATGCAGAATAAATGTAGATGCCTTTTACACTTAAAGTTTAGTATTTATAGCGATCCTTCATCATATATTACAGTTCTGAAGATCAGAAAGAAAATAAGCATGCTAATGTGAGGGAAAAAGAGGAGAGGAAACCAAGCCAAACTAAAGCTGAGCTAGTGCCTCTCTGTGCAGTTAAGACAGAAGCTGTCAAGTACAGCTGAACAAACAACTAACAGACAAATTCTGAATAGCAGCAGCAGTTAAAAAGCTTATTTTAAAATATAACACATTCATTTCAATCCCCATGGAAAAGGTAAGCACCAATTGGCTTGGAACAGCATCAGGACCAGTTCAGCAGAATCATTTCCTTCAATAAACACAGTTTGCTCTCAAGCAGAGGAGGACAAAATGGCACATAGTTGATTTGCTATTGCTCTGCTCCCTCCACCTTCAAATATTTGTGTTTGGAGTAATGCTGACCAGTGGGACATACATTCCTGTGCTTCAATTGTGTTGAGCTCAAACTATATTCTCACCTTGCTCTACTTCCCTACAGAGAAGTTAATTATACAGAGTGAAAGTCAGAATAGCAACTTTTGTTTCTGCCGTGACTTTCATGGTCAGTGGTCTGAAAATACACACTTGAGCACCTCTGGACTTAAACATGGAAGCTCTTCAGAAGGTCACAGCACACAACAGTCTGGGTAAAAAGTTAGAGTATCACTGTGTGCAACTTCTTACTCCATCCTACAGTTATAATTCAAGGTTCAGCCTTCTGTCTGTTTTTCCTCAACATTTCTGCATCCCCTGATCAAAATCTTAAGAAAATCCCAGTTTTAAATCCTGCCAGAATTCATAAACCTCTGAGTTGGAGCAATACAAATTTTACAGTGGTTTAGAGCGATATTAAACAAAGCATAAATGGGTCACAAAAATAAGTAAAATGAAGTAGAATAAAGCAAAATAAGGAAAGAAAGTGGATTCAGAACAGTCCTAGGAAAACACAAATTAGTGATGTATGCACATAAAATGTCTACTTGAAAGTACAACTTCTAGAGTGGATATGCATGGAAGTAGCAGAAGAATGTGCTAAATAGTAACTGAATCGCAGATATAAAATTACAGAGAGCAAAGATCACAAACTTAGCTACAATAAGGGCCTAAAAATTTCACCCAAACCTGTCATGTGCATGTAATTCTGTAGTATAAACAACCGTATCAGTTGACAGGGAAAAACTGTTCTAATGTTCTGCTATTAAAAGCCAAAACTATAATATAATACTCCCAAGGGAAGGCTTCTGGAAAAAAGAGTACACGAAGCCTAGACATGGCCAGCAGGTAATTATTTATCATGTCAATTTTCCCCTGACTCCTGAAAGAAACAAAGGAAACGCTTTTTGAAGGTTCCCTGACAGACAAAATGCTTGTGAATCACTTTCTGAAACACAAGTCTTTGCACTGTTGCAAGCAAATTGGAGAACAGCATGGGCCTGTTCAGGAGCAACACATAACTCTAAGTATGGGTCTGAACCATATTTTGGTTTAGCATGCATTAGAGAAAAAATACACTTATGGTTGGGACTAAAACCCTCTAGGAATGACCTACATGTTGGATCTCATCTGGGAAGAAGTGGCTAAAGGCAACCAAGAGCAACAGCACACAAAAGAGCAAAAGGTTCTGCCAGTCCTAATCACTACAGCAGCTCTGCAGCCCTAGACATCAGATCAAAAATGACAAAGGTTAACTCTTTTGTAGCTAGGGCTCTTAGAGATGTCACGCTGGCATAAATGTAATGCCAGAAAGGAGCCAGGTCAAGATTTTTAAGGATTTCAACACTGAGTTAAGTCTGAGTTGTGGTCCAGAATCCATTTCAGATTCAAGATAAAATAGTACATGACAGACATAAAAGCTGTGAGCCTTGAGACAGCAGTTAATTTCAAAGGGGAAGATAACACAGGACCACAAAACAGACAATGGAAAGGGTACAGTATTGAAGGACAAGAGTAATACAAGAAGGCAGAACCAAAGAAAACATCCCAAGGAAAAAAAAAAGAAATAAAATAAAAAAAAAAAACACCACAGATAATTACAACCTTTCAAGCCCATTGTTACAAAATATAGCAATCTGAATGTTAAAGGAGAACATTTTTAACAAGTACTAAAGAGGGAAGATAATAAAAAGTCCTTGGAGGAGTTCTGCAGCAGGTCTCATGCAGATGGTCAGAGCTGCCTGTAACTGGAACATTCAGTCCAAGTGTCTTTTCAATACACTGAATGAAGCATATCTCTACGTTAACACGAAGTTAAGACTGAGTGCTCAGATTCCTCAAATTGTAATTTCCTTGTATCATAGGCTCTAACAGAATTTTTTTTTTACCAGCTAAAAAATGACCACTGTGCTTTCCATTCATCCTTTCTTCCAAGTGAAACAAATTTTGCAAGCTAATCATCACTAGTTGGCTATCCTTCCAGCATGAGAAAGGATAGCTGGAAAGAAAAAAACAAAGTGAAAATGAGTAATAAGCTGTTACTATTACTAAGCACAAATAATATTAATTCTTTAAATGCAATTTTATTTTAATGTTGCACTTCAGAACAAATAGTCAAAGGAAAAAAGCTTGACACAGTAACACACAGTCTTATGATTAATTTGAGAAGACAAGCTGCACCATACAATGTATAAAAGAACAAAGCAAGTGGCATTAAAAAAAAAAGTCCTCTTATTTCCCTACAGATGGTCAAATCCATCTGTTAAATGGGATGGAAGACATTGTCTGAATACTCCAAACAAACAAACAGAGCAGCAGCTCTTTGAAGAGCAATCACTACCATTACCTGGCACAGTAACATTTGTCCTGAGCAACAGGCTGAGGTCATCCCTGTCCCTTCTTACGAAATCCCATAAAAGCTTTCATTTGTCCCCAGATTATCCCCCAGGCAGATCACAGTTGCAGTTCAGCTGCATAAGCAATAATACTCCATCCAAACACCTAAAACCCAAATAAACTGTGCCTTTTAAGTACTTGTGATCCATAAAAATACTGTCTGTAATTAAAAATATAACATGGATTTCAATATCCAGAATAAACTCCTATCTGGAAATTATTTCTATGTTATTTTATTATAGAAGAGTTGTCCAAGAACTAGAAAACAAAATCTTCCCCTTTATAAGATGGGTGCACTCCAACAGGGTACAGAGACGGGAATGACAGCAGAATTTTCACTGTGCTCCATTCACAGGTCAGAAATATCTGAGGAAGCACAGGCTGGTGTTAGATTAGGACAAAGACAAATCCTGTCTTTTAGAAAAAGGAAAACAGTTTAACCTCTGTCAGTGGCTGTTACACCTCTACAGCCAGTTCAGCTCCTCAGAAAAGCAGGCAAGTGAAGAGCTATTCATGGCCTATGCAGAGGAGCAGTGGCCGGGGCACTCTGCTGCTCTGTACCACCTCACCAAACCCTCGCTGGCCAATGCCCCAACCACACAGAAATCCAGTCTGCCTCTATGAAGTGGTTTTGGTACTCCACTCATCACACTTTACCATCCGTTCTTGTACAGTGTCCTGAGAGCTTTAAAGTAAAAATAAGCCCAAAGATTTGACTGAAACCACTCATTTCCCTCCTCAGGACTTTTCAGCAGGGCAAAAAGTTGTGTTGACATGGTGCAAGGCTTGGAACCTGAGCAAACCTGTATACTATGTGACACAAGTACCTTTTCCCCCACCTGGAGGGGGTGGTGGTGTGTATCAGGTTCCTCTCCCACAAGTGCAGCATTACTGTAGATAATGCTAAGCAACACTCACAGAAAGCTTATGCTGCTCTTCCTTAGTTATATATCCACTGCTCTCATAATTTTTCAAGCTTTAGAGCAAATATACAAAGCAACTAACTTTACCTTATTTGCCACCCAGGGCATTCACAATTCTAATTTCCGTTCCTTTGACAATGGATTCTCCCGCATTTTAAAAAGATGTTAAAAAAGCGAATGAAATGGTAAACATTATCTTGACCAAAATCTTTTTAATTCTCCACTAGCTATTTAACATGCTCCAGCTTAAAGACAGTTTTTTAAAAAACATCTTTCCTTTTAATTACTATGATTCATTCGCACCTAAAGAAAAATCCCTGCTCTCTCTAGGATACTATGTCATGTTTCGCTTGCAAACATTAGAAGGAAAAAGCCCTCCACAAACAATTACTAGGGGCTTCTATGATGTCTTTAAACAGCAAAGGAAGGTTGGAATACATATGGTGTGAAAAAGACTACAGTAAACATAAAAGTATCTGTACTGATTTCTCCCTTCTGAATCCTTTTTTCTTCCTAGCTCTGTCAAACTAGAATCACAAATCCCTTTTCCTAAATTAAAGCCCTGAAAAAATACTATAGTTCTGATCTATATCCTACTTTGTCCCTTCATATTCTGTCTTCAAACATTGCTAAGCCCATCTCTGCTATTAAACCAAGTCATGGATCACTAGATAGTATAAAGAACTATGTTCACATATAAATTTTCTACAGAACTGTGTCTGACATGCTGGTTCTGCATAGAAGGCTAAAATAGTCCTTAATTCTTGTCTCAGTCGTCATGGCACTGTGTCGCAATCACTCCAGCCCACAACCAATCTCTCTGACAGCTTTGGAATTCAGGCTGTATCAACTTTAAAAATTGCCTAACATTGCCAACACCAAATAATCTCCATTAGCTATCAGAGTCCACTCACCCACACAAATATTTTATTTATTTTTTAAAGTGAATCGGCACTGAATCAAAAAATTATGCTATGCAAACGGACAGCTTAGACCTCATCTTAACTCTCTCACAAAAGCAGCAACATCAGCTATATCCTGGTAGAAGCTCCAATGTGACAAGGCCTTTTATGAGCAAATGCAACTGCTTTAGCTATATTGCGTCGTCACATAGTACAAGTGGCTTTGCCCTTTTTCCATCTTGCCTATTTTGACTATTTAAACTGTTTTCTTTTGAGGTAAGTGCTCATTCATTCCAAAAGCAAAAATAACCCAAGGTTCAGGCTTCTATGCACTTTCTTGTAACAAATAGTAGCAGCATCTTGTCATGTGGTAAGAAGGAATAACCTTTTATGAACTGGCTTCCTGACTGACCTTACACTCCCTCTGTTACACCTGCTGATACCAAAGAACAATTTTGGAAGCCTTTGTCTGTGTTCAGACAAAACTGAAAACTTTATTGGAACTTAGGTAGTCTGAAAAGCAGAATGCAACCTCTACATTACATGTGAATAAAATGGCTTGACAAGGAACAAGAAGATTGCTTTATGCTGTTACCTAAATAGCTGTATAGACAAGGAGTGATCCACAATGAGTTTACAGTCGAATTAGAAATGAAATGTAATAAATGAGCATACCAGACAACATGCAGCAAGATGAAAAAAGTAGGATGATGTATGTTGACAAGGCTACATGGTTAAATCCTTACGTTGTACATCAAGGATTTTACCCATATAAGTGCTGCAGTATCCAATCTGCAGACAAAAATATTGCCAACACTTCTATTGACTGACTTTATCATCACACACATTCCACAAAGCTGCAGCGAAATCATGACAAATTTCAAGAAAGTCCTAAGAAACTGCATCCTTCTGCTCCACAAGAGCTGTTCTGTCGCATCAGATCTACACAAATTTAAGGAACATCCCACCTTCTGACTGCAAATCAGAATTTTGCAATTGTTTCTGTTAAGCTACGCACATAAGCTGTTCACTTATCTGCTTGGTATCAGAGCTCATAGTTCCGTGGTTTAGAAAATAATTCTGCTGTCTTAAACCCTGATAATTTTCCTCTCGGGGGCAACAGCTGGAGAAGGTTCTGCAACACATTCATTAAAAGCCCAACACAACAAGATGTGTTCTTTCAGGTCAGACAGGCTGCTCCTGCTTTTCAGCTAACCTACCATGAAATATGCATAAGCCTTCAAAAGAAGAAACAGCTGTAGAAGACGAAAGGTTCAAAGAAACATTGCATCCATCAGCTATGAACTTCAGTCTGGAGTTTGAGGGCTGTGTGAGAACTCCAGTATTAGTCTGTCACTAACGGACTGTCATAAACCTGGACTCTGTACTTGATAGACTTAGCCTAAGTTGCCAGGTTTTTCAGTACAGGCTTCCTTAAGGTTACAGACAGACGTTGCTCTACTCAGCAACACAAGGCCATAAATGGCTGAAGAATTCGACTCTCATAAAAAGTGGCAACATCTTATTGACTTAAAAGATTTGGAGTTTCTGACTTGAATCAATTCTGAAAATTTTATCTAGGCCATGCTGTCAAAAAACATCCAATTACCTTACGAAATCTGCAGCTATCCCTTTTGGTGTTTTTCCACAGCATGTAGGGACTCCCCGTCCAAGTATGTGTTTTGCCTCCACCCAAACACACCGAGTCTAGCTGGCTCTAACCTTTCAACTACAACCATTTTGTCTCACTTCTGAAATCTATCTTTTTTTGAAAGTTTTCCAAAATGGCTACAAAGTAGCCAGGATTCCTTTGCAATCTGTATAAATGTCTGATTGATATTTTGGTTTGCAGCACAGTTTTGGAAGTAGTCTTGGACTGACTGGGATTGGAAAGGAAAAGAGTAGAATTGAATGAAACCTTATAGCCTTTTTCCATCTCTAAAGTCTACGTCTTCACATGTTGTTATGGAAGCACAAATGTTATCCTGCTGTTATATGTACACTCTGTACAAAAAGCCATACGTATGCTCTTTAATTTTTCAGTTTGATAGCCACGATCCCCTCAGTCAATTTTCTAATCACTAATTCTTTGTCCTCTGGGTGGCATTCAAAAGACAGTTTATAAAGAAGAACAGGCATGGCATTGCTCCCAGACACAAACCACTGCTCTTCTTTTCCAGTAAAACAGCTGTTACTAAAATATATATATATATATATATACACACACACCTAAATGAAGAAAAAAAATCCCCTAGCAAAATATTTGTCAACACAGAGATAAACCTCATGTTTTGTTGAAATAAACTAGAATTAGGCATGACGTTGTCTAAAATAAGTTAATTAGTCTTTTAGGCAGGAAGTCATGAGCACGAGAAAGACAGGTCAATCATAAATTTAACTAGAAGATGAGATGGCTCCAATGCTTCTTTTGCTTGAGACTAGAGATGTTGATCAGAAAAATATAATTACAACTTATTAAATATGAAGCATGTTACAGAAGAACTCTAGGATTCACACAGAAGAAAAAAACAACACAATTCTAAATCCCTTAAGATTCATTGTAGCAATTCAATCCACAAATTATGAAAAAAAGCGCAACAATTTCTAGGAAAAAAGATGCAACAACTCTCAAAAAAGGGAGCTTCATCTCTGGTGGAACCAGTCAGTTTTCTGTGAAAAGTGTCTTTGGTGTAAAAAATTATTTTGTTATTAAACCATGCAAGTTTCAAAGATACCAGATTTTTCTGTATTAACAGATGTGTTAGGAGTGCTTAATGAGGAAATTAAAGGGGTAACTGAAGCTATACCCCTATTTTTTTCACCCATTAGCACCATTGCAGATGCATTTTGTAACCTCCAGCAAAGAAAGCCACAGAGGAAGCCCTTCAGCTGCCAAGAACCTCAGCCATGCTATTAAAGTACCTGCTACTTGCGGACATCATTCATCAACCTCACTCCAAGTCCCACGTTGCTCAAGTGTCAACCATATACTTCGTATCAACATGGTTCACTTGTTCCTCCAGCTGAAAGCGCTTGCTCATGCTGCTGCTCCTGGACTTCAACAAGCAGCACTTCTTTCAAAGCCCTGTGCTCACACAGTGCAGCAGCACATCAGTTAAACATGGCACTAGAAGAAGACTAGAAGACTTACTGTCTCTTTCATTGATTCAAGCCTCAATATTCTGACATTTCAATACTAGCTTACAGGATACCAGGAAGAAAAATGAGATGCACAATCATTCATCAGCCATTTTTCTAGAGCTGAAGCCACTGTGCTCTTTCTTCTTCTTCTGGACTGCCCACTCTCATGTGAGAGTGGCCCAAAGGAATGCCATTTTTATTTTCTCCACAAAACAGATTCTTTTGCACTGGAGAGATCAGAAAGAAAATTGAGAAACAGCAGTCTGGTACTGTCAGCTCACAAGTACTTCAACTCATAACTCTGAAAATAAACATCTGATACTTTCCCCTCAAGTGCCCAAACCACAAACTCTTCATCCAGTTATCAAAGGAACACAGATTTCAACTGCATCATGTGCATGAATTCAGATTTGAGTGGTGAATTGAGAGAGTATGACAACTAGTGTTTGCTTTTATTTTTTTCCAATTAAAACAAATATATGCTGAGAAATCTTTAAGCAAAATAAATATTCAGTAGACCAAACCAGAGACTATCCAAAAACTTTGCATCAAAATAATTATAGGACATAGTACATTGCCTTAACATCAGTAGCCCCTGAATCAGTTGGTAACTTTTGAAAAATACTATCACTATGATGATCAAATACTTCTAAATTGAAAGAAAACTTCAAATTTAGGACAGAAGCCCAAATAGAATCATAGAATGTTTTAGGCTGGAAGGGACCTCTAGAGGTCATCTGGTCCAACCACCCTAGGTCAAGTCACCCAAGGGCCCTGTCAAGCCTGACCTTCAATGACTCCACGGTTGGGGCCTCCACTACCTCTCTGAGCAGTCCATTCCAATGATCTATTATTCTTATATTAAAGAATTTTCTTCTAATACTGAGTCTAAATCTATCCCTTCCTAGTTTAAAACCATTACTCTTTGTCATATAATTACAAACCTTTTTAAACAGACCTTCCCCTGCCTTCATATGGGCCCCCTTCTGGTACTGGAAGGCCACTATAAGGTCCCTCCAGAGTCTTCTCTTCTCCAGGCTGAACAGCCCCAATTCCTTCAGCCTGTCTTCATACAAGAGGTGCTCCAATCCCTTGATCATTTTGGTGGCCCTCCTCTGGACTCGCTCCAACAGGTCTCTGCATCCTTCATGTGCTGGGGGCTCCAGAGGTGGACACAGGACTCCAGGTGAGGTCTCACCAGGGCAGAGTAGAGGAGCAGGATCATCTCTCTTGATCTGCTGGCCATAGTTCTTTTGATGCAGCCCAGGATGTGATAGGCCTTCTGAGCTATGATTGCACATTGGTCAGTGTAGCTCAGCTTTCATTTGCAAAGCTTGAGTATTCTGCATTTTTACAGAGCAATAACTTTTCCCCCCCCGACATGATCTGTTTCTCTCAGGACTGTCTATTAAGGGTATATAAATATCCACCCATGCATGTGTCTCAAACATTAAAGAACTTCATTCATGCCTAAGGAATAGGGTTTCTGGCTTTAGCAATTAATGCCCTAACTGATACTGTCTTTTTAGAAAAATCACAGCCTACTAAAAGTTTTTGAACTGTTTTCTATATATCAGACATGACAATTTTCATAAGACATGACATGGAAGCCACTGAATGTATCTTGATCTTGGTTTATTTAAGGGAACTGACCTCTCCAGTGTACCTCTAACCCACCCTACACAAAAGGTTGGCAGGAATTAATAGCTGATCTCTTACATATTCAGCAGAGCCAAATGCACATACGTGTGTTTGTTTGTTCAGTCTACTATTTACAGTCTTTCCATCTATTTACTGAAACTTCTTTTCCTGTTTTATTTATTTAGGCTCTGGAGACACATGGCAAATATTTCACAGGGCAACCAGATAAGGCAACTCCACTGAGCTCAGCAATGATGGAAAAAATTGCAAAGCCACTGCTTCTCCAGTCTGGTTTTTTTTTTTAAATGAAGTGCAGCTGAAATGCAGCTGGAACACAGCTGTCAGCTTTTATTTCCCAAATCTGCACTAAAACAACAACTACAGTTTGATCATATGATAATTACCTCTGAATTAGAGCCCTGGGTTTGAGACATTACACACAATTAAAAATAAGCCAAAAGCCTGAGGATGACAATAAACACAAGGCAAAAAATTTGGGGGTTTTGGACATATTCCTCTTCAACATTTGTTAGTTTAGTGCATTCTTCCATGAGGTAAATGTCTCAAAACAACCTTAATGCTTTGCGCTTTCTCAGTGCTTTTGAAATACTGGCCTTAAAAAAAATAATTTAAAAAATAAAAAATACGGCAAACCAGAACTTCAGTGTGAAATAGGTATGTATATGAAAAGTGATAATAAGCCTCAGGCTTAATTTTGAAAGGTAGTAAAATTCAGTTTCTTGATGATGGTTGTTCTACCTTTAGAAACTACAGGTTTCACAAGTAACTTATGAACAGAAAGCAGCTGACAGTCTCTCCTCCACTTCTGCTACCTAATAAATACACTGTCTTAATGCAAAACATTGAAAACATATTGAGATGAAGAAATAGAAAGGTTTACTTTCACATACTTTAAAAAAAAGAATGTGTTTATTAATTTTATGCAATCTTTCTGCTCAGAGATATTAATTTATCAGCTAGACTCAGGAGATCAAAATAAGTTTCATATAGCCCCAAATTATTTCAGTGAACTGTTTCACAAGAGATTAATTTGGTCAATACATAAAAGCTGACTATAGCAAAAGCATATCTGTGCCTATCTCAAAAGGAAGAAATGAGATCTGTAACTCTTTCTGCAACTCAAATGTTTCTTCATATTCTTTGTCATCTTTTCCCATAAACACAGCATCTATGCTAATCATCTAGCTTTACTCACTATGACTTTACAAGCTATAAACATGAATTTAACTCCAGAAATCAGAGACTAAAGAAACACCAAAAACCCCCTCTCTTCACTGACCCACTCTGACCATGAAAATCCATTAAACATCCCCACCAAGTAATTTTTAAATACTCTATCACAAGTGAGCATAGCAGAAATGAGGTGACAACGACAAATTCTACATACGTTAATATAAACCACCGCTTCATAGAAGAAAGTAATTTAGAAAAAATATTTTGAGATGAAACATATTTTTAGCAGATTTCACATCTGCACAGAATGAGCTTCACATTGATATGCAAAGGAGCAAGAAGAGCTGGATGACCTCATAGCAAATGCACTATCGTGTTACAGAGTGCATTTAGCTAATAGCTATTAAATAGAGTCTTTTTTTTTAAAGAGGATGCCAATGCCTCATTTTACTCAAGACGAAAATGACCCTAAAAGAATCTGCTTTGCTCATGATCCCTTAGCCTGTAAATGAAGCTTCTGATGGGGAGTTTAAGCTCAAGGATCTGAGCTATGACAATTTTCATGTGGCAGTCAGTCATTGGGCAAACAACCAATATGCTCAGATACCTCTTTTAAACATCAGAATACTTACAACACAGCTACATCAAAACTGAATAATCATCCTTTCAAAACAGGTGGGATTACAAAGCCAGAGGAGAAAACCTATTTAAGACTTTGAGGGGAGCAAGGGGCTGTTTACACAAAGGTTTCTTTTTCTCTTAAGAAACTCAGATATATTAGGATTCTGTTAGTCTTAATAACAGTGATGTTAATTTTCAATTTAATTCTTTGCTACTGTAAAAGAAACCTTATTTGAAGATACCTATACATAATTTCGATGACTTCTCTTTAATATTCATATCCACCAACATTATTCCACAGTGTCAGAACAGACTTCTTGATGAAGGATCACACTTGTTCCCACCCAGCATAACATCCGAATTATTAATGCCAGTCTCCAGCCAGCTCTCTTCCAGCAGCTGTGCTGCACTTCATTGTTATGTAACTCAAAATAATTTCAAGTTCTCCCTGTGAGAATTACTGTGAATAACTGATTTTCTCTGGCTTTAGAGATACAGTCAAGATCTAATACAAGCACGTCAAGCTTCAGTCTGAAACCCGTCACCTTTTTCACATCAACCTCCCAAGTGAAAAATAAAAAA
Source organism: Merops nubicus (assembly GCF_000691845.1). Lineage (NCBI taxonomy): Eukaryota > Metazoa > Chordata > Aves > Coraciiformes > Meropidae > Merops > Merops nubicus. The sequence continues at coordinate 127,209 of NW_008626135.1, forward strand.
GCAAAATACTAGTTTAAGAAAGACAAGTAATTTACAGCCTCAGTTTCAAATGACAGTGAAACACAGACAAAGGCCAGAGAAGAAACATCAGAATACAGGACAAGAGGATTTTTTTTTTCCAAAATGCAGGAAATGCCCAGAAGCAATCAGTATAATAAACCCAAAATTATTACCCTAACACCTTTTGTACATTTTCCAAGAAATACAAAAGCAAATCCCATTCATAAACATGCACCTGGACTACAAGGCTCTGACAGAAGAAAAATGGGGTTCTGTGTGAGGTTTCTCCATGCAGATATGGGACAAAGTTCTTCAGTGAATCAGTTTATGGCTTGAAAATCTCATGAATAAGTATCTCCACCAAAATTCTGAAATCCACTGCACAAGCAATGAGAGCAAGAATACACTGAAAACCAAGTGAGATAAAAGTCCCTGAATTTGTTTCCTATGCTTAGACATGAAACAAACCCAAGCTGCAAAACCATACCCTATTGAAAGGAGTTTGACACGGTGTAAGAGGAAGTTTGATGTGTGCCTGAGCTGATGAAGAATCCGGCAATTCAAATGATCAAACAAATTCAAAGTGCTGCTAAGTAGAATATTAAAAAATATATTCATTATGTAATTTAATAGCGTAAATAGACTGGAAAATGTCACAAACTAAGATTATTGACGTAAAGTTATCCAAGGTGTATGTTTTATGTGTACGTAGTTTAGACTGCAACAGCAAGGTCTGCTGAAACAAGCCTTCCTCACTCCCCAGTCCTGACTGCAGGGCAGCAGGGAACCTGGAAAGGATGGTGCAAGTCCACCAAACCAGCCACCTTCCCTTCAACACCCCAAATCCACGACAACAGTCACACTCAGAAGAAGAAATGGAGATCTAGAGCATGAACGTGATCGTTGTTTCTCTCCAAGGGGCCCATTCTTTACACCCCAAGAAACACTATTGATCCCCAAGGATAATAGGACCAAGGCAGCAAATGGTCATAACACTGTTTCATGTAAAGTGACAACTCCCAGACTTAATAAACATTTTTTTTTGGACAGAGATGGACTCCCTACAGTTGTGCTGGCTGAAAGCAGAGTCAGGCCAGCACAGCAGCCCAACTCCCCATGAGGAAGGTATGTATTTTAAGAACACTCTGTAGAGTCCCTAGATGACTTCTCCTTACATCAGGTCAAGTATCTCAAAAAAAAAAAAGAAACCCAAAGTCAGGAGTCACCACCTGCAATCTGTGCAGGCTCAGTACTGAGACATGTATTCCAATACAGTTCCTTTCTTCCAGGTATGAACTCTAGGTTTTGACCAAAATGTGGCAAATGTTTCTTCCTTAAAGGAGAACATATTAGATATATAATGCTTTAATAATCTGACAGAAAACAAAACACAGTCCTGGGTAAGGCCCTATAAAGTTCCTTTCACATGAGTAATCTCAAACTAATTACAAAAGACGAGATTAGTGAACCTTAATTCATATATTTGTTTTGATGTTCTCACTCTCATTTTGTATAAACAAATATAGAAAACAACAACTATTTACTAAGCAGGGAGTTTAAAAGCAAACAGTTCAATGATCCTTAACCATGACACTAGAGACAGTAAAACAATGCTGTGGGAACAGGTCTAGGTTACTCCTTCTAAAGGTATACCTCATGCTCTTTCTTTCTGGGCCTTCAGAGATATTCTCACGATAGGTACATTTGGGGTAACAGCAAGCCTCAAAAATGTGGACTGAGTCTGAACGTCACATCTCTGAGGGGTCTTGATACCTCTTGGTGGCAGCTCTACCACATCTGATGAACATCATGGGACTCTGGTTCTTATCGTCATAAAAAACAGCAGTTTCCCCACATTTACACAGCTGTTCAATTCATAGGGTAGATGTTGGAATGTTTTTGAACGCTGCTCTGAAGTTTCCTTAACTTCTGCATTCTAATTAAATGTTTTTCTGCAGGCATCAAAAACCACGGCTGAAATTCACCACAATTTTCTTAACAAACATGCTCAAGCTATTGCTTCCCATTGCACAAGGCCAAGGGCCAGACCTGTGGTTCCATTACAAGCACCCTACAGAAACATATAAAAACACCCATAAAAATGCATTTGTTTATATGTCAAAGAGATATGAATGAATTAATACTCCACACGGAAACTACCACGGTACTATTAGAGTTTATTCAACCTGCAAGAATTTTATCGAATCTTAAATCATGTCCCCTTCCTTCTTTCCTCCCCACACGCATCAATGGACTCTTGTGTTTTGGTTTGCAAATATTTAAAGTGGTGTGTCAAGTCCTGCTGCAGAAGCCTGATGGTCATGCCATGCTATGAATAACAGACTGAAAGCAGGGAAAACAGTTCCTAAATCAAATTACGACTCTTGGGGATAAACACATTTCCAAATGATGTAATTATAACAATATGTCACACTCTGCTGAAGACCTCATATAACATTAAAATAAAGAATGAGTGGGTAGGAAATATAAGCAAAGGATGACATAATAATGTTCCGTGCCAGTTTCTGCCTGTTTTCAATCAGGCCAGACATCAGAAAGTGACTTGAGGGGGGGGGTGCAGGAGGGGAAGAGATCCCACTAACAATCAAGGGAATTTCTGTTTAAGTTGGAGGCCTGTGCACCAACATCACATTTGACCTTGTAATATAAATAAAGTAACCCTAATGAAGTGTGTACAGAGCCTGGGAAAGACAAGCCCCCCTGCCTGCCCCCTCATACTGAGTCCCAAATAAACACACCAATATGACTTAAGACATGCTTGCAGGAAAGTTTATTATTTTATTTTCACCCCTGTATATATTCCATGCCAGTAAAAACTGCTGCATCACAAGCTCTTAATTTAGTCCCTTTTAGACACAAGAGGACTTTGGATGGTTGAACCTAAACACGCCTGCCCTGAAGTAACTCGTAAATGAGCTGACAGAAAACACGTATCTCAAATGTGCTTTGTGTGCACAAGTGAGACGAGTTGTGTCTGGTTCAGCCCTGAATCCTTGGTATGGTAGTAAACCGCATTATCAGCCTACAAAAGTGTAGTCACTTGATTCTATCAAAACTGAATAAAGTCCATTGTGGCTTTGCTATAATCCCCTTATGAGAACTGTGTGCATCATTATTTACCCAACTGTTATGTGGGTGGAAATAGGAGACATTCACCTCTGGCAAATATGTGTGCAACTTCTCTCCAGTCAATACACTTGCACCTGCTTATACCAGCAGTGGAGCTCATCTCCGATGTCAACAATGATATTATCTGGAGATAAAACAGTTCCTGTTTTGTCTGAAAAACGAAGTACTTCAAAATATGTCAAGTCACTTGGAAATCCTGCCCATAAAGACAAGAGGAAAAATAAAACAAGTAGTTTCTGGGGCCAGAACTCCTGTGGAGATTCACACCCTCGCTGCACTCCCCTCCTGCTAGGAATGTTCCATGACAGCTCTGGAGCCTACCAAGCCCTGGTTCTTGCTTGGACAACAACAGCGCCTTTATTGGGAGCCCAGAAAAGCTCAGTGCTGAAGACAGCTGCCAGGCAAAAAGCAGGCAGCTTTCTGCCTATTTACCAGCATCTTTCCAGGTGCTCTGAGTGATCAACGAGACTGAAGGAAAATCACTGCTGACTAGAAGAGGAAGAGGAAAAGGGAGGGAAAGTGATGACAAATCAACCAAGCACATCTCCTCTGCCAATCCTCCTTACAGAATATCTTCCCACAAACCCCTTTCTTCATCTTTATTACTCCTAGCCTCATTTAAAACCCCTTTTTCTTTAATTAATATGCCTAAAGTTTCTCTCCAGTCTGGCCATTCTCATATACAAAAAAAAAAAACCAACAAAACAACCCAATCAAAATCCCAAACCCAAGAACGCCATAAAGTCCACTTCACCTCATGCATTTACCTACTTAGCAAGGTTGGGGTTGGGTTTTTTGTTTGCTTTTTTTATTGTAATCATACAATTTTGTATTTCCTCTACCCTTCACATATATGAGTTATGTTTCATACTAAGGACTTCAAAATACTTAGTACATTTTGGGAACCACAACTATATAATTATCTGTTTTAAAGATGACCACAGTCAGGATTATGAGGAAGCCATAAAACCAAGTTTCTTTTGGGTGAAATTCCCTCCTTCCATGGAGTTTATCAAGGGAACAGTGCTGGCCCAGAGCTACCACTGTCTACTACTGCAGACCACCGATCTATCAAAACTTCCATTCATACAGAAATAGTAGTTGCCCTTTAAATGGGACCTGGCAAGAAATACTGGAATTTCTACATGTCTTGACCTTAAAAATACCAGCTAAAAATTGCATGGATTCATCTAGCTGACATCATTGGCTTGTGTTTCTGGAACCTGTCTCAGTTTTAATGGGACACTTGCCCCACTTTTAATGAACTGGTTGTCCAATGAGCACGTGATTGACCAGGTAGTCTGGAAGCCTTGCTCAGCTCATCCTCACTCGAGACAGGTTGGGTGAGGAATCTGTTCTGTATAGCTGGCAGCAAAAAAGGGCACAGTGAAAACTGCCGTTAACATTTCCAGAAATCCATGTTATATTTTATTATTTTTATATGACAAATTATAACAGCTACAAGCAGGAACCACTTTCCCTGTGTGAGAATGCCACATCTGCAGAGAAATGCAGCCATACTACAACATGCAATTCATGACTACTACAGGAGAACAGTACACAGCAGAGTTTAATTAGTTGCTGATGTTGGAGCACAGACATTTGGAGATAATCACTGGCACTACTGAAACCTGGCCAAGATTGTGTTCATCCTTCCTCCCTCTACACAGGATACAAATTCACTGAATCATATGAAATTAAGTGTAAGCACTGAAAGCATCTCCCTGAAGATTAGTGACTGACTGGGAGGAGCCAATTAACTCCATCTGGTCCTTAATCTTCAGGAAATTCGCTACAGTTCAGTGAATGTAGTCAGAAAATTAACAATCAATCTTGATTATAAAATTTATATTTGTTTTGTTGCATTTCTACACTATGTCTAGTTAGCATACATGAGAAGTAGTTGAACTTACTTTCAGCTGTATTTGGCATCAGCCAGTACTTGTTTCTAAAGTGAAAAAAAAAAAAAAAAATTACCTTTAATTTCACAGTATTTTCATGCCAATGCATCCCAAAGCTCTTCGTTTACAAGAAGTTACACTCTATTCTTTAGGATATAGAGTTTCATAGAGCTGATTAAGCTGAATAGAGAATTTGAAGAGCTAAAACCTGCACAAAGTACCAAGATTTTAAACACTGTTGATTTTACATAAATGTTTCTGGGTTTGTTTTTAAATATTTCTGGTATTTGTTTTTAAATGGTAAATGTCTCACACCTGCTACAGAAGTAAACAGAAACATGTCTAAAAATTGTGTTTGCATGAGTTAAACAGGAGCTATTTAATGTTACCCAACTGCAGTGAATCTTCAAAACCCACAGTCTGGTCTGTCTATGTGACTGGTGACTTTCTATCAGCTAAATTTAAGTAGGGATTCCCCTCCCCCTAGTTTTCATTAGCACCATTTCCCTTTTTTGTTTTGCTTTACATGCCTGGCCCAAAAATAAAGTAACCAAATGACACAAGTCAAGCTAACAGTTCCAAATCCCACATTTTAAAAAGCAGTTTGATGTCAAGGTATTTTGTCACTGAAGTCAATCAAAGTTGCTGAATCCTTGCTAAAGGATAAATTACACTAATTCCTTTGATTTTGTCAGTGAATTAAGCCATAGACTATATATGAAGCACATGTGCAAGCAATAGATCTTGTAAGAGGAACAGTGAGAAGTTTCTGGAATAGAATAGGATTTCTTTTGAATTCCATGAAATGCAGTTGATCCAGACTGACTGCTCTTCCTCCTTCTTAATACTCTAAGCAAAATGTTGTATTGCCTCACTGCATTAATTTAATTGCTTTTTAAAAAGAACAGGCTTTTGCCTACAGATATAAAATCTACCAGCTCAAACCTGATGCTTTCCCACTTGTGAGTTACATTCTAGAAAGCTCCCCTGCAAAGGACAATTCATTTACTTTTCACTCCTTCAGATGCTTGTTGAGTAAACTGTCATACTTGGATTAAATCAGTTCTTCTCGTTTGTTTGGCAGCTAGTAATGCAAGAAACCAAACACTCTTCCAGTTGATTGAGCTCCCTCAATAGGGGAGCTGGCATTTCCTCGCACACCTCCAGTTAAGTGGAACAATAATAATATCAGGTTCCCTTCTAACAATAGCTCCAGTGTTATTTGGCCTTGCTGTCAAATGTTTCAAGATGAAGAAAAACCTGAGAATTCATGGAGATTTCCCAAGAAAGTTCTCTGATTCAGAAAAAAAAAAAAAAAAAAATCAAGAATAATAACACCACAGTTTTTTGGTTTTAATTATTGGTATTCCTAAGACACAAGGGATCCTTACAAAGACTCCTACTTTTAGTATTACTGCCTTTCTACTATCATACTTAAGAATTTGGTCAGTATTATCATCATTTCATAGTTGGGGATACTGACACTAAAAGGATAAATACTTTAGACAGGGATGAATAATGACTAAACTACAAGTGAAACACTGATTTGAGAATCTTCATTTTGAGACCCTTGCTACTGCATAGACTATGCTAGAAGTTAATCCCAGCTTAATCCAAGAATTTGTTCTGCTTTCGGATACTAGGATGGATAAATCCCAATGTCTGAGGAATGCTATAACCTTTATTGACAAGCAATATGTACTCATGCACCTGGTACAGAGGAAATTCTGAAATAAAGCAGCCTCATGGTCAGTCACACAGTTGTACCAGGTCTAGCCGGGATGGAATTCCTTTTCTTCACAGCAGCCCATACAGTGGGCTTCTGCTAGCAACATTCTAAAGCCTAACTTGATAGAGTTGTAGTGGACTGAGCATCTATCTTTCTACCAATTCCTCTGGTTAGCCCAAATACATTTAAGTTTCAGCCAGAGGGAGAATAACTACAAACTAGATGCAGCCTCTTAACAACCTGGGAGAAGAATGCTCAGGGCTCTGTGGGAAAACCTGGGGAAAAAAGTGCTTGCCATGCCTACCACACCTGTTAGTCTCATGAACTTAGTTCTCAATGTAAGCCAAAGTATGTCTCCAAAGAGAGTTGACAGCAAACATTGCCACAAGCCTCTCAATGTAACAAAGTCTGCCGTCCTATGAGCTGAAGAGCTCAGTGGCCAACTGTGAGGCAAATATTCCAGGTGCTGAAGGAACTGTTCTGTGTTGTAGACAAAATGGAGAGGTGACACCCCATGAAAATGAACTTGCATTAACAATCCTGTAGCTTATTTAATCTATAAATATTTAGTATCATGAGGCTTAACCAATTAATAAGAGTAATGCCAACGCCTCCAGAGACCTCAGGACAAGAGCTGAATGTTCATATACAGGGAGAGACAATTAATTTTAGCTCTTCTTTCTTTCTTCTCAGCCACAGAAGCAGCTGACAAGAAACAGAAGGCACATGCTTAAGAGGCAAGGGTGAATTTTAACTGGCAAGCTCAAAGCACTAATCACCTGGAATAATTCTGCTATACAGAAAAATAGTAGCTATGAGACACTCGACCACCAGGGTGTTATTGCCTTCTGATGCTCAAGGAGAAGCTGAAAGGAGATGAAGTGTATTGTTAGTGAAGAAGAAAGATGATCTCTGAGCACCACAATCACCAATTGGGTAGAGGCCAAAGATTACTGCAATAGCACACACTGAGGGAACAAACAAAAACAAAAAATACCAGCCCTCGGCAACACAAGGGCAGCTGAAAACCATCCTCCCTGTAAATCCTTCTCCTCCTCTGAATTCAACTCATTCTGACTGTAGGATCTGGACTTGGGTGGAAAACTGAGATAATGCCTTATGTTAAATCATGATGAATACTTACATTTCTGTGGTACTTCAAAATGACTGAAAGAAGCAAACTAAGGACTATATTATTCCATTTTACCCCACTGATCCATACACAACTGCAAATATTTGTCTCTTCCCAAGTAAAAGCTTTGTGAAAATTTATTAGACAGACGTTTTCCTCCTTAACAGTTCAATAAGTACAACTACATAAACTGGGATCTCCACAGAGTACAGCTCACCATTTGCTAAATCAAACTTTCAAACATTGAACTGCTGAGGTTGGCTACCCCAGTAAGAAAAAAAGACTGTTTCTGCATATTGATATTCGTTTGCTTTCAAATGCTGAACTAGATGCTTACATATTACTTCTCTCAGAGATCTTTTTGTCATCTGAACCAAGCCCATTAGAAAAAAAAAAGGTCCAAAACCTTAGCACTTGTTACTCAGCATTGCTTCATTTCCTTCAAGCAAGTTACAGTGACTTATTTTAATATACCAACAGAGAAGGTAGAAAAAAAAAAGCATAAACAAAGCTGTTAGAAACCAGATCAAAATGTGTATTTAACTCATGCTGACCCCCCATTTCTAAAGGTAGAGAGAGCCAAGATCTAGGAGTGCTTCATAAGATTAATAGCAATAAATTCAGCTCAAAACTGACTGAATAAAATGACAGGTTGCTTACGACAGAGTTCATTGCTCTTCACATACCTACATGCTTCACAAATGTTGAAGAATAAAATATCTCCTTCAGCCAAGTTGCATGCTTTGAGGTTGAGGAATGTCAGCCAAAAGCCTAGGTTTTGAACAAAGATTAGCAGCATAGCTTGTTGTAAAAAAAAAAAAAAAATAAAAAAAAATAAAAACACACTGGCTCAGATACAACTCTCCTGACATGTGACTCCTAATAAAGCATGTTATCCATGGACTGGTAGACAGCAGATGTTTCAAACAGTTGCTATTTGAACCAGGAAAACAACATTGATGGATGTTTGTTATTTTAAACTCCTACCAGGCACCCCAAGCTACAAAAAAGGAACAGCATGGCATTTTTCATATTTATGTAATTTGTTAATCTGTCTCTTACTCCAGAAACACGTAACTTATCAGGATAGTCCAAAGAAAGCAGAAAAAATAAAGCATGAGAAGCAAACTTCCAGCAATTTACTAACGCTGTGTAAAGGTGCCTGAACAGATCTGTGCCATCAAAAGACTGTTTGAAGCCTTGCTAACTGCTTTATCTGTTAATCTCAAAGTATAAAGTTTTAGGTCTTCAATGCAAGGAAGGGTGCCTTGTAAAAATAGGTAGTGGCACCCACAGGAAGGTGCTAGCCTTCAAGTTAGGCCATTATAAATACCAAGGACTAAAACAAAACACATGAAAAGGCTGAAGAGGAATCCCCCTCCTCCCTCCCATCAGCTTAGCAGAAGCAACCTTTTCCAGAAAGATGCTAAATGAGTCATAAAGGATGAGCTGGGAACAACGTGGTTATGTGCTCCAACAAGCATCAAACATACAACCAGCACTTCCATGTTTTGAACACTGTTTTACTTGTTGTCTTAACTGCCTAACCAACACAAAGAGCAAAGCAAAGTAGCAATGAAACACTGAATAAAACAGAGGGTAGGTGGGAAAGTTCATAAAGGAATATTTTAATAAAAGGGAAAAAAATACCTTCTGGCTTCAAAATCTGTATACCAATATCAAAAATGGTATAAAGCAACAAAACCATTTCAATCTGTAGTCAAAGGTCACCACTGAGCAGAAATACAAAGAGAAAAGCAACACTAACATGGATATATCCCCCTTTCTCCTATTTTAATTAGGAACAACAAAAAAACAGTTGTCATCTGGTGGTTCATGGCTTTAGTTGTCCCCAGGGCTTCTAATACTGCATGTTCAGAGCAGCCAAGGCTCAGCTCTAAAGAAATTCAAGTGTATCAGGAACCAAAAATATTTTATATTAGACAAAAATTCATAAGTGCCAGCATGCAAGCAGTTTATTGCATAAACTGACAGAGGCAGATGTAGTAACATCTCTTCTGTAGAACACTTCCAAAACACATGAGAAGAAAGAAAGTAATATGGAAGCTTTGGGTGAGAAAAGTCTTCTTCTGTCTAAAGTTCTATGGATCCAAAGAGGTCTGCAATAAAACAAATGTTTTCCTTCACCTTGGAAAACAGGAGTTCAAATGAAACAGAATTTAATTGGCACTTGGCACTTTTTACAACTTTCTTCTTTAGAGAGAGCAGCAAACTCAGGCTGTTGTTAAGTAGGCAGGTATAATCCCTATTTCACAGCAGACACATGCTGTGACTTGTCTACATTAAGAATAAAGTCTAGGACAGAGACAGGAACAGATTTCAGACCTCATGATTACTACCCTGGACTGTCACCACAAGGCTATCACTAACTCACTGTAAATATGACAGTTACTTGTGGAATCTCCCCCACACTGTAGTTCTGAGATGATACCTAAATTTACCTCTAGTCTTGAATTCTAGGAACTGAGAGACACTTCACAGGCCATTTGTTTGTAGGACATATATAAGCAGGAAATGGGCACAGTCGTACAGAAAAACCTTAGCAAACTACGATCCACAGTTTCTCCAATAAAAAGCAAGGAAGAACCATCCTTACCTGAGTATCAACTGGGTAGCCTCCAGAGGAAAAGCTAATGTTGCACTGCTGACATGCACTATTACCACAACATTGCTCATTCTTGATCCTGTTCTGTGTTACTTTAAGAAACCTGTAACTTGATTATTAACATGCTTCCCTCAAAAAGCCCAAACACTTACATAAATCTGTTAAGTTTAATTACTCACCCCAAAAGATTTATCATGACTTCTCATTTGTGTAAATGCTTACTGAGAAGGCACATAACTGGAGTATGGAAGTCCTCTATACCTGACATACAAGAAAAACAGTAATGTGGTAATGAAAAGACAGGGTTAAATCAGCAAGGTTACAATCCAGTATAACACAAGAATGGTGCTTGAAATAGAAAAGCAGAGAAACGTGTTAAAATCCTGGCTTCAGATAGTCAGTAAGGCCACTTTTCCAACCCTAAAAGGGAAATAAACAACTTCTTGCTCGTCCACAAACAATTAGAAGGTCAGTAAAAGGCAGGCTCCCACAATCCTTTTGTATCTTGCCTTGGAATAAAAAAAAAGAACACTAAGCCTGGCAGCATGAGCTCAAGTACTTCTCTGGCACTCTGCAAAGGCAAACAATAGCCCTGGGAACACCTGTTATTCAGATGCACTGAAGAACAGCAAGCCTTCAAATCCTTCTGCACTTCCTACTTCCAGCCCAAGAGCTTTAGGATAAACACACTGTACTCTATGGTATATTTTAAATTATTCTAAGAATACTCATCTCTTACTGAAAGCAAAAAAGTCTGTGCCTGCAGATGATGAAAAAGTCCTGACTCACCTAAGGAGCCAGACATTCTGCATTTCTTTGGTACAGTTACAGCACATGTAGCAGAACTCTGCCTGTTCATCCCAGTCCAGGAAGGACTGCAGCACGGTTTAGTGGTCACGGTAGTGTTGGGTTGACGGTTGGACTCAATGATCTCAGAGGTCTTTTCCAACCTTAATGATTGCATGAACGGTTCTGCATGGCCAGCACCCCAGCACACATGATGCTTTTGTGCTCCAGCACTATATCCACAATATCACTGACTGAAACAACCAAGTTAAGTTCATAGAATAGAATACTAGCAAATGAGAAATACAAGCTTTCAAAGTAATAGGTTTCTCCTGTTTACCAACTATACTTCTTTCAAAAATTCAGTCATTCATCACACCAGCAGAAAGTCCATTATTTCCTAGTCATTACTTTTCTCCACCTCTCCAAGTATACTGACTATTGTACAGATTGGCATTTTGAAAACTAGACCAATTTAAAGCAGTCGGATGCTAAGGTGCAATAAGAGGAACTGAGCTGAGCTGATGTAACTGATCAACTGCTGTTGTAAACAGGCCTCATACTCCCTCCTCCTTTTAACATTCCTCTTTCCAGCCACATGTTCCTGATGTTCTCCTTGTATCAGCTCTGATATTCATGTGCCCCTTCAGTGAGTCAATTCACAGGCAGAAAGCTAAGCTATCCAGAATGAGCCTTCTGCAAGTTGGTAACCTCAGTCAACTTACCAAGGGATCAGACAAACGTCAGAACAAGCTAGGGAGGAAAAAGAAAGCAGGACTACTCTCAGCACCATCAAAATGCTAATCTGGTTTGGCAGTCTCTTCTCATCTCTAATTTCTCATGCACATCATTGAACAGATTGTAGCTTTCATAATGAGTTAAGTTATTAATATATTTTGTTACCTGAAAGTATTCCATCCTATATCAGAACTCAGCTAAAGAGTCTTGCAACTGCATTGGTTCTGCCAATGTGAGAATACTCCTCTACCATCACTATCTGAAATCCTTACTTACGTTGAGTAGTAATTTTCTTCTGCAAGTAGCACCAGTGAAGCTGGTAGAACTGTTTTCAGAACATGGTATCATTTTATGGAAAAGTAGTAGAATCTGGTCTCACTATAAAATATGGATTCAATCACCTGTAATACAACTGCTATTTAATCTTCTCTCTGTAAGTCACAGACCCGTAGGGTTTCCACAGAGAATGCAGAGAAGCCAGAGCTGCTTGGTCATCTGTAGCTATTTTGAGTGCCATTTCTCTTCCAGTGCCTATAAATTAATTATAATGAATTTGTCTTCAGGATAAACTAATTTATCATTGTTCATCACGGTTCAAGTTGCCTTGTCACTCAGTTTGGTTAACAATATGCTGTTTAAATTAACACCCTGATTTGCTGCATACTTTCATCAACATCACTTTTCCCATGAGAAATTGATTTCCCTTTCTACTTGTACCCTAAGAACAATGTGGCAAGAAGTAATTCTTGCCAAGTAACATTTATGCTCTTGTATGCAAAACACAGCTTTTATTAATTAAAAAAAGTTATCAATGCTGCAGGATAGTTTGAAAGAGTCTTTCTCATGCTATTATTTAATTTCAGGTAAAGGGGGGGAAAAAAATCATTGTTACTCAGAACTTAAATGGTTATTCCTTGCATAACAAGATCAGACTATGCCAAAATATTATCCTCACGAACATCAACATTATGAAGTTCTTAATTTTGTTTTATGAAAAATTTCATCTTGAAATTTGGGAGGGGATCCCTGTAACACAACAACATGAATTCTGCCCTTCCATAAGGACCCAGACTCCATAATTTCTGAAGTGTACTCTAGTTCCTGAACCTTCCTTCCTCAAACTTCAAAGAAACCAGCAAGATTTCACAAGCTGGAAGTCTCGTTCTGAACTCTCCACACCTCCTCTTTGCAGGGGGACACTCATACAGCATGTTAGCCCTGCTCACTGTATGTGGGTATCACCAGAGGGTCCCACAAGCACAGACATCAAAGCAAACCACTATGGAGTTGGGCAAAAAACCTTCTGGTTTAAGCCCTTAAAAGCTTAATTTCAAATCTAAGCAAAGATACTCCCAGTAGCACCTATTGCTTTTGAGAGTCACTACACACTCCATTTTTTTATTCCAGTTTTGTATGGTTGGTAACATGCTTTACAGGCACCCTAATTAGTCACACATGATGTACTTGAGCCCTCCTTAGTTCAGATTATATGGATACAGATCCAAAGGGCTATGTCATTATTCATTAGAGACAGCATAAACAGAAGGTTATCAATATCATCAATACTCTGAAAATATTAGGCTAGAGTTCTTAAGAGGATGTTCACAAAAGGGGGTAATCTACTGATGAAATACCAGTCCATTCTTTCACCAAGATAAAGAAATAATGTTACCAACACTGGCAGGAAAAACAAATATTAAAATTTCAGGATCAATGTCATCTTGTGTTTAAAAAAAAATTAAACAAACACCTCCCCAAAAAAATATAAACCAAAACACATTCAAGCACATACAGTGTCTCAAAGCAATCCTTTGTGTTAGGGGGAACACCAAACTACTGTTTATTTAACCCCAAGACTGTTCCCAAAGCAGGGCTCAATTTAACAAAGTCAAAGCTTCCACCTCGCTACAGGAACAGACTGGCATTCCCCACACATTCACCACAGCCTGCCTTTTTACATCAGCATTACTTCTTTCAGCAAAGAAGCAGCTCTGCTCTCCCACAACAACATTGGGAAACGCTGTGCCATGAAGTATGAGCTGCAGCAGAGATCTGAAAATTCAAGCCCTCAGCTTTTCATGGTCTTGTGCAAATACATCTTACTTCGATGCAACATTGGGAGCTACAGACCGACTGTGTGCTGATGGCAGGAAATTTGGAGCCAAGTCTCCCAGGTTTCATTTTAGGCAGCTTTTGATTTGCTGTGTGATACTAGGCAAGTCACCTCCCATTATTTATTTATAAGTTACATCTAATTATCTCGAAGGCCTAATTAGCTCATCTGGAAAGTGATTTGAAATGCACAGATGAAAGATGGTGTGTATTTCTCAACTCTTGTCATCTGTGCCAATAAAATAATTATTTCATAACAATTAGATCTAATTGTATTTTTGATAGCTGCTGCCTCATCCCTAGAAATTCCAGCTCTGGAAGTCACAAATAGAAAGACTCATCGGGATGCAGTGTTAATGAAGTGGTATGTGAAACATCTATAGATAAGGCTAAAACGTTAAAGGCCTTTTTGAAATCACTCAGCATGGAATGAAACTTTTTCCCCAGCTGGGTTTCCACTCAAATGGAAACTGAAGACATTCAATTTTAAGCTATCTTCCATCTCTATCACAGTGTGTTTCCAGCACTGCTTTAGGTTTGTCAGGAAAAAAAACTGGCCTAAGAAACTAAAATATTCTAGGAAACTTTAGTAATTATGTCTTACTACTTCATGAGAAGCCCTAAATTAATTTTGTGAATATTTGCAAAACATTAATAGAACTCTCAGACCAGATAGAAAGCTTTACCTTGGGACAGGGACTGGGCGAGATGGGTTGAAGTAAAATGAAGACAGAGTAGGGAACCTGAGGTGCCATGGGGGTCACATCTCCACCGCTGTAAGCCATGAGCCAGCCCAGAGGAAGGATTCTGATAGACCACAAACAAGAGGAGATAGGCTTAATAAACCCAACTACTCTTTCTGGCCCAGTCTAGTGCCCCTGTCTCTACAATAGCTGTTACAGGATGTTTCAGACAAAAACTAAGAAATTATGCAGGAAACAGCTATGGAGTGGTCAATTCAGCATGGCAATCCCTTGTTTAAGAAATGAAAGTTAAGAGCACATGTCCCAAAATGCATACACCCATCTGTTAAGGTTTTCTACATCTTAATCCTGACTATTTTTAACCAAGTATTTTTTCGCTCTCTGTATTAACTAGGATTTTCAAACAAGCCCAAACTTCAATGTTGATTATGAGTGCAAGCATTCTGTGGCCCAAACCACCTCACCTTGTGCACATGTACTGTACACACGTTAGCCTAATGGGCTTCCAGCCTTCGTCACATTCTACCATCCTACACACTCCTGGCGTAGACATTTAAACATAATAATTGAGTATAGTCGGTCTACTTGGCAGGACTTTTTTTTTAAAGCCAAATTCTTTTCAAAACATATTTTAAATAACACAAAACACACTATTTTGAGTAAGAAAACAGCACAACTTCTTATAGAACACAATCAAGACAAAATCGTATGGTTTATAATTTCCTCTGGATGAGATCCCATCTCAACACTTCATTCACTCATTCGGACAAAAGACAATACAGTCTTGCTTCAATTTACTCTGTCCCCAGTTGCTGCTGGTAAACAGATCTGCTGTCAGCTTCCTGGAAGATGATCTCCCACAGAATCAGGGAGGTGCTGCTGTTGAGCAGGGAGGTGGCTGCTGCTGCTGCAAACAGCTCTCAGAGTAGCAGAGAAATCTGGCTCCATCAGCAAGCGAAGGGGGTGAGGCAGAGGAACCTGGGACTGACTTGATTGCACAAGTGACTACAGACATGGTCAAACCAGCCAACGGCCTTCAAACCTTTCTTCTCCATACGCGTCCATACTTCTGTGGCTTATGTTTCCCATCATGTTACCCCAGAGAAGAAAAAGGAAATTAGAACTTTTTTGTTGTTGTTGGATACAACCCAAGTGGAATATACATTGTTTTTCCCTCCCTTGCCTGATTCTGCAGTCTCTCGTTCCCTCATTTCAACTACATCCATGTTTTCTCACCAAGTCACATGGTGTGGAGAACGTTGCTGCTATTCAAATTGTTGGTCTTGTTATATAGCTTAATAAAGTCAGTTTTGGCTCAGAACACAGGCTTGACAAGATGAATAATTGCCCTCATTATTGTTCCTTTCTTCTTTTTTAACAAAATAGAAAATTAAGAACAGCTTTTATAAAAACACTGCGCACACACCTGCACACTACAGCACAACCCCACATGTTGTATTTCCCACCTGTGATGAGGGATGAGAATTTTTTTTTCAACACAGGTACTTTATCCTCTGAATTTCTCAAAAGATGTAGCAGGAACCACTTACATCCAAAGAACGTTAAAATTGAAAGTCTGGTGCAGCTTGGGGATCCTATTTAGTATGTCTGTCCCCTCCTCCAACAACTACATTCTCTTTCAGTCCTGTCATGCAACAAGATTGAGCTTCTGTGCTCAATCATCATTACCAACTCATCATTACCTCCAAATATCAATGGCACATCCCCACATTTACTGAAGTGATGCAAATTCAGTAGCCACTCACTTTTAAACTGATAGGAGACACAAGGAGTTGAAAATACACCTGACATCAAACAGTGACTATACCCAAGTCTTTGAATTTAAGTGCCTGAATAAAGGGAGTGTAACTCATTGGTCAGAGGAGACAAGAGGAGAAAGGAGAGTCTTTCAAACACATGGTGCCTCCTCCCTGCAGGACCCAGGAACACAGTGTGTGACACACAGGATGTAACTCATGCCCATGTCTAGCACAGGTAGGTACTACCAGTACCAGTCACACAGCCAGGAGGCTGGGAACTAAGGCCATCAGACCATTCCATGTCACTTACTACCACACAACCCTACTAGGAACAGATGCACCTTTAATATCTTCTTCCTCCTTCATGTTACAAACTGAGATGTACAAAAAAAAAATCTAGATGCTTTTGTATCTGGTACCCTAACAACTACTATCAAAGAAGAGCATTTTCAAGAAAAACTTCTGTCTTTGCATTTTATCAGGCCCTTGGGACCCTAGTCAAAGGGCAAAAATAGAATATGGTGCTTCTGTGTGATGTGCATGACCTATGAATAAAGTTCAACCCTGCAGTATAAGCAATTCAAACATCACAGATGTGTTTATGTACTAGTCTGGAAGTAAAACCTATTTAAAAATTAGTAACGTGCTTCCACAGACAAAACTGAGAAGAGTACAAGAAAGTACTATGCAGATAAAATTGTTTTAAGTAATTAAACTATTTCACTGTAAGTGGTTACGTATAGCAGAGAAGTATCGTTCTGTCAAAAATACATTTTCTTACCTGACATCTCACAAAATAACAGGAAGACAGGCTTCTATGCTTTTAGCCTCAAAGTGGCATCACTCCTCTGCAAGAGAGTACCCTACGTAACACTATTTTCCTCATTTCCAAATGATGACTAATCACCCACTTTACTAAATAAACTTTTGCTATTAGGACATAAATGCATGACCTTGCACTATTTATTATATTGTTCAATGACATTTCCTATTGAGTTGATCTTCAAGGGCATCCAGCTCCTCTAGCACACTTCACACCTCCTCTGACAATTGTCTGAGAATGCAAAAAGGAGGAATTTTCACACTATGGAATCCTTAAGCCACTCCAAGCCCAATTTGTACAGAACTGCATTTTTATGATAAATTTAAAATTTCTGCATTTTTGCCTGTAGGAGGTAAGAATGATTATTTTTTAAAAGGAAAACAATCACTTATCTATCATAATATCCCATAGAATTATTTATTAATATATATCTTAAAGTGCAAAGCCCAAGACCAGCTTGAATTTTACATTTCTCAGACTGAAAAAGGCAAGACTTCTAACTGTTATGTCCCCATTCCTACAAGTATTCTTTCAGGTATTTAACTTTAAGCAGGCAACCAGTGCAGGAATTAAAACACCTGCAGAAGCGTTTGCTGGATCTAAGCCTAAAGCAGAAAACTGGGATTTAAGACTCTTGGGGTTTTATTCCTGGCTCTTATTAAGAGCTCCCTTTGCAATGTTTTGTACTGGACTTAGTTATGTTTCTTCCATCTGTAAGCAAGGAATATAATCAATCTATAACAGAGGGACGTTTTAAAGCTTAATTAAATGGTATTACAGTGCTTTGAAATCTTTGGATGGAAGGTGCTACATGGGAGTGGAAAAGCATTATCGCTGCTTTCACTTCTGTAGCAGATTTTAATAGTAAATATTTTTTTCACCTTTATGCCCTGTATGTACTAGAAATGTGTCTCAGCAAGAACCATATATAGTTACGGCTTGGGCTGAGCAGATGCTGAATTACTTGGCCACTGCAGGCAGACTTCACACTATATGAACTGTTTTGGTTTTTGTTTTGTTTGTTTGTTTGTTTTAAATCAATTCTATCAACAGATGAACAAACCTAGAGCAATCTGTAACACACAAGTTCTTTCTTACCTTAACTTGGAAAGCTACATTAGCACCTTCTGGACAATAATAAATATTAAATCATATTTGATGATTTCATTAACGGTCAGAGTTTTAACCAACATTAACCAAATTTGTTCTCTTTCAAAACTGCTATAAAGAAAAACCCTGATCTTTGCCACAAAGAATCCAAACAGTATTTTAACACTCACTGCTCACACACGTTGTTATACAGCTTTCTAGACAATGACTTAAGCACAAAACTTCTCTTTCTCTAGCTAAGCTTGCCCAACTTTCCAGCAGAAGCAAGTAGCTGAAAGAACAGAGTCAAATGCACGAGCAGGAGGTTCACCTCCACATTATTCTTGTACAGTGACATGCAGGTGACTCAGGTGACAACTGCTGCCCCGCATGCAGGAATCAGCATGGGCTGCAAGTACAGCCTTCATATGTGGTTCATTCTTCCTTAAGGAAAAGACAGCAGGATACAAAGTGTCCCATGGATCTAGCCCATGAACTAACAGCTGGAACACAAATGGAAGTGTTTGAAGAAAAAAAAACACCACTCAAAATGTCAAAATAAGATGACAAAGAAGAAAAAAAAACAGGCACCATACCCCAAACAAGTAACAGCTTTCATCAAATCTCTACTTCATCACAACAAACCTATGGCAAAAAACACAACTGACTTTTTTAACCACTGTGAATGAAAACAAGATGCAACAATTTTATAGACTTGCCAACATCAAAAGGACTCTTTTACAGCCTCTTTCTATATTTGATCAATATTCCTACATTAATTACAAAGGTTCCATTTATTCCCCCCTTTTTTTTTTCCCTGGAGCATAAAATCAATTCTTCAAACAGAACTCATCATCATTCTTCCAAAGGTTTTATTGCTAAACAGGCTATACTACACTTGGAGTATTTTGCTTGCTTGTTTGCAATAGGTTAAGATCTTTGAGGACCTGTTGAATCTTCTCTTGTGGTCAGGGGCTTCTACAGTTTTTCTTCACCTTCTTAAGCTGGTCATCTACTTTCACCACAGTTAGAAGAACTTTTTTTTTTAACTCTTCTGTCAAATCTGACTGAAATGGGACAGAAATTCAGACGCAATTTTGCACAGATATCCACGAGCACGCACACGCAGAGGCATGTGATCCTGTGTCTTTGCTTAGAGGAACATGAGCTCAAACTATGAAGTTGAAGACTGGGGAACGTAAGTCTTGGAAAACAAAAAGGGTATCAAAAATAGTTACAACCCTTCCACTCATTCCAATGCTTAGCTCCATTTTTCACCTTTAGATACTTGATACACAAATCTTTCATTCACCATCATCCTATTCATAATTTTGATACAACACAGTATCCTCCAGTAGGTAGGATAGATTGATCTACTGAATAACCCCTAGAGCCAGGTTTCAGTAAGCTAGTCATGAAACCAAACCAATTTGTGAACAGACCTCTATCTACAGGTGTCTCTCGTGGTTGATTTCCCTCATTTCTTGTTCTCCTTTTCTAGTTAGCTCCCAGGATTTGCAGGAAAAGAAACTGTTCCCATTTTCAAAATCTAGTGCTCATTACTGAGCCAGTGTATTCAAAATGCTTTGGCAATACTTGCAAGCCTATAGAAATTAAATTCATTGCTCAGATGACATGTGTGTTTCCAAGTATTATTGACTTGTTGATGCATAGAAGTATATTTACAGATGCTACAGAAAAATCATTCCAGACTTCTGATCACAGGAAACACGCCAAAATACTAGTCACCTCCAAAGCATAAGTCCCCATCAGTTTCAGGCTGTGATTAAACATTTGGAGAGCATTGCCTGCCATTCAGAACAGATCTCAAAGATCAGCCAGTCATTCTTCACATCCATAGCTCCAAAAGCACTGCTGCACATTGAGAATATAGCTTTTGCCACACTTTAAAAAAAAAAAGTAAAAATACTAGAGCAGTTAATCCCTGGAAGGCCTTGTGATCACATTCCTTGACATGTTTGATAAATACGGAAATAGCGAAAATGTTCTGACTTGTTAAACTTGCAGTTTCTTTAAGGCACTCCTTGGCCCCAGCATGCACAGACTGCTGACTTGGCACACCCAGAGGACCTTTGCTCACCTTTCTCAATAGACCCATGCTGATAAGTCTGAGTTTCCCCAAGAGCAGAACAAAGTCATGCTTATTAAAATGTTTGCTCAATTCATAAAGCAGAGCAGTGCTTTCATGAAAATAGATGTCAGAGCAAGAGGAAAATCTCCATAGGCACACGTATACAATCACAGATGATAAAAGAAAGCAAGCTGGAATGTGACTCTCATACTTGAAAAACAGACCAGACAAAAAAGGCTTCAGATTTTATGGAACACTGACCTCTAAGGAATATCACCTGCTTATACATGCTGAAGAAAAAGATTGTGTTAACATAAGGGAGCCAACTATATAAAATTTGAGTTTATCATTTTTACCCTCTGTATAGTTACTCAGCCATGGCTTCATATTACAATGAACAAGGCTTGTGTCCAGGTAGCTTAGAATGTTATGTAACATTGATTTTGCATAAATAGACATTAATACATTTATCAATTTTTAGAATATTACAGTATGCGTGAGTTCTACAGTATCTTTTGCCTCGCCACACCCAATTTACTTTTTAATACTCAGCACAATAGATTGCTTCAGCCACAGGAATAAAAGATAGTAATATAAAAGGTGTGGGAAAGAAAACTCCAATACCTACATACTACTGGCTACTAATTATTTTGAAAAAAAGAAACAATCCACAGATCAACGCAAGTTCTGCCAACTAAGCTGTTTTCCACAGGTGGTGTCAAGACAGTTGACTTTCTCAGCCTAACTTTCAGCTCTTCTATTTGAAAAACAAACACATTTTTGACACTTAATAGATTACACGCTTTTGAAAGGTATATGACACATTCACAGCACTTCAAAATGGAAGATTGTTTCTCTGAGACAAGGTAATATTAAAGGATTATATACAATCTAGTCACTTCTCAGTCAGTGTTGGAAAACATTTTTTTTAATAAACTGAATTTGTTCAGCTGTGTGTTCTCATTTAAAAAATGAGAAACCATTTTGTATATCATCCCAGAACTTAGTATCTGTCAGTCATTATAGCTGAGACTGTAAATAAGTTACATTATAAATGTGACAGTATATTATTATTATTCATAAACTCATAATCTGAATTCTGTCCTTAAACAAGTGGCAGTGGTGTGTAAAGCCAGTCAAACTCTACTTGAGTCATCTCCTCAAGATACCCCAAATTTACCCTCACATTCAGCCTTGCTCTCACAGGATCAGAAACTTCCTTCTTAACTCAGTATTTTTAGACAAAAAAAAAGTACACAACTATATAACTTTTCATCTTGAGTATTAATGCAGTTATGCCAACTATTAACTACATTGTACATGCAAACACTTCTGGATTAAAATAACTTAGATTAGAAAACATTCTCAACAGAAATTAAAGACGATCAATGACTTTTTCAAATGCTCCACAGTACTTCTGGAAAATATTTGCTTCTAATTACAAGTTTTCAGGGATAACCAAAACTACAAAGCAACAAACAAGCTAGGCAAAACATTGCCTAGAGGATTACTTAAATTGATGAGGGTTTTTTTACCTGTAAAAGCATGAATAAACAAGACCAAATAACACACCATAGAATACTAGATTCACAGGAAACCATTTAAAATACATTTGCAATAGGAACAAGATGGAAAGACTTCGAAGTTCAAGTTTATTTTAGTTAATAATGGTGTGCAAGATGGTCACAATCACTCCTGGGAAAACTGAATAGAAGGGTGCCTTTATTATTTTTGACTTAAGTGCTTGGTTTTAATTTTGTGGCCTTATATACAACAGCAGAGAGAGGCATAACAAAGCAAAAGTTAAAGGAATTTGAATACAGAGAAAATTGAAACAGGTCAGTTTATTTTCATTACTCAAGCCAAATTAAAAGCAAGATGAAACAGAGGCAGGCATGCAGACAGTAGCATTCTTAAAAATGCATGGTTTACCCCACTAAAATACAATTTTCTTAGCCACACTAGAGAAAACGTCTCTGCTGTGCAAAACCTCTACTGTTTAAATGTAAAAAATAGTAGAGAGGTAAGAAGGAAAAACAGAGAAGGAGGGACAAGATGAGGCAGTAACACAATCACAGAAATAACCTGATGGGCAAAAACATTTGAAGATATTCAATATAATCTATTCTTATTTGCTTAAGCATCACAGAAGCAAGAATCCAAAATTGAAACGCCTAAAAATGATTCTTTGTAATTTGAAATCCATGATGCTCTTTCAAGTAAACACAACAAATGAAATTTAGAAACACAGTCTATATTTCTATGACAACCAGTTATATAAAACTGCTTCATCCAAGTAGACAGAACTGATGTATTCAAAACCAACATGTGTCTTACTTTCATGAAAACGTTTGAGCCAATCTAACAAAAATATCTACCTATGGATACCTTAAGAGCTCCCTTACCATATGAAAGCGTTCAGAGAACAAGAAGATAAAAGATGTTCATACACTCAACTATGAACAAATTCCCACTCTAATTCTGTGTTAGGGTGATAGCTACCAAGCAGGTAATCACAGAACATTAGGGGTTGGAAGGGACCTCTGGAGATCGAGTCCAGCCTCCGTGCCACAGCAGGACCATCTAGTCTAGGGCACACAGGAACGCACCCAGATGGGTCTTAAAAGTCTCCAAGGAAGGAGACTCCACAACCTCCCTGTGGAGCCTGTTCTAGTGCTCTGGAACCCTGACAGTAAAGGAGTTCTTCCTCATGTTGAGGCGGAACTTCCTGTACTCCAGATTGTATCCATTGCCCCTTGTTCTGTCGCAGGG